>NW_004797293.1:782013-783191 GCF_000002075.1 Aplysia californica | reverse complement strand
CCCCCCCTATCTCCATACGAATTCATTAAAAGAAAAACGTACTCGAGAAACGTACAGGGGGGTCGTGATTGTGAATGGGTATGTATGAAAGGAAAACCACTAGACTTTGGGTTGCTTATGATTAATTAATGTCCTGGAATGGGAAATGTGATACACTGATAAATATTTGCTAGTGTCAGCAGAGCTCGTATGCTTGTGTTTGCATTTTACATGATACATCCTATTTTGCAAGACTTGAAGTCTTGTATATAATATCTAATTCAAAGATAGAGAGAGAGAGAGAGAGAGAGAGAGAGAGAGAGAGAGAGAGAGGCACTAAATAGATAGATAGAGAGAGAGAGAGATAGAGAGAGACAGAGGGAGACAGAGAGAGGGACAGAAAGAGGGACACAGAAAGAGAGCCAGAGAGAGAGACAGACACAGAGAGAGAGAGAGAGAGAGAGAGAGAGAGAGAGAGAGAGAGAGAGAGAGAGAGAGAGAGAGAGAGAGAGAGAGAGAAAGACTGACCACAAACTATTACAACAGCAAGAAACAACAAGAACAACAAGACAGCCAGGACCAACAAAAAAATACAAAATGACGACTACAAGAACAAGAACAATAATAATAATAATAGTTACTATTATTATTTTTATTATTATTACTGTTACTATTATGATAATAAAATAATACTAAAGACAAAAGCAGCAACCACATATTTTAACTTCACGTTTCTGTGAGGAAATTACGTGTCTTGTTTTCACTGTTTTCCTTATTATTATGTTTCTAAAATAACACTTGGTTGAGCAAATTCTTCCTTTTGTGGTTGAACGAGTTTTCTTGTTTATATGAAACGTTTTTCTTGTGTATTGAGGCTTTGCTCCTTGTCAGTAATCAATCATCGATGAAAAGGGCTCAGAGTTTGTACATATGTATGGGATAAAGGGCTATTCTTCTTCTCTTCTTCCTCCTTCAGAGAGAGAGAGAGAGAGAGAGAGATAGAGAGAGAGAGAGAGGGAGAGAGAGAGCGAGCTAGAGAGATAGAGAGAACGAGAGAGAGAGAACGAAAGAAAGAACTAGAGAGAGAACTAGAGAGAGAGAACGAGAGAGAGAGAGAGAGAGAGAGAGAGAGAGAGAACGAGAGAGAGAAAGAGAGAACGAAAGTGAGAACGAAAGAGAGAACGAGAGAGAGAGAGAGA
>NW_004797293.1:779040-780224 GCF_000002075.1 Aplysia californica | reverse complement strand
GGGGCATATGGATGCCACCGTTACTTTTCACTTTTCGTTAGCAAGTTATTCAATAACAATATTAGAAACATAAAAGATACACAACAACAGCAGCAACAACAACAGCAACAAAAACAACAACAGCAACAACCTTGAAGAGATTCACGGTCGTGAAAGCTCATGTTTTCCTCGTTATCTACCATCGTCGTACTTAGCGTGTAATTCAGCTAGTGCTAAATAATCTCCACTGACTCACAGCATTCGAATTCCATGATTCATACAGTATGTTGAGATATCGTTCCGGGACATAATGTTTTATCTACAGGATTCGTCATTTTGTATTGATATTGATCTGCCCATTATCATAATACGAAGAACCCAAATAATTATCACAGCAGTCCATCTTAGTCACCTCTAACAATGCTTGTATAATTACAGTCGAGGCTACTCTAATAGCCACCTGTCTGAGACAAACACCTGTACAAACGGACACCCACCTGTTTAAGACAACCTCATTTCTCCTCGACAATAGTTGGCCGTCTTTGGATATTTTTTACTGTATATTATTACCTCGTCTGTTTCTGAAGCCAGCCGTACTGCTGCCGTTATTATGCACATAAAAACTTGACGAATTATACTGACACCATCCATGACTCTTAATTAGCTTGAATGACCATTTATCATATCAGGTGTAATACGTGTACGCTTATATTGATATCATAGAATCGAAGATGTACATTTGAGGAGTCGGTGGCCAATATTATTTCTAGATTGCCTAACCAGTGGTTTTTTGTTTGTTTTGCTTTATTTTGGTTTGGTTTGGTTTCTCTTTTTTAATTGGTGCAAGTCATTGTAATTTGTCTGAAAATATGTGAAACAGACAGGTTTATTAATTAACGCAAGGAGTGAACTTCAGAAAAATCGGGCGAAAGCGCTCTGGGCGTAATATATTTTGGGGTTTGCTTCGTGTCGAGAAATACCGTGCGTTCCTTTTTAAATTACCGGAAAGGAGACCCGCGCAACGTTTGGTGTTCATTGAGGTTGCTAACTGTTTACAAGGCCATGGTTCTGCAAAGGGATCTGCGCAGCTATTTTTATGCTTCAGCCTTCCTTTTTTTCGCTTGTCCGCATTGACAAACGAAGAAAAGCTCCCGACACACACACACACACACACACACACACACACACACACACACACACACACA
>NW_004797293.1:775410-778571 GCF_000002075.1 Aplysia californica | reverse complement strand
CCCCCACCCCCGGTTCACCGGTTCACCTTTTCTTCCTCCGCTTACAATGTTAGCCAATAGGCACAGTTGGACAGACTGTAATTTCCCCCCAACTTCTGTGGGACCCACAGAGAGGAGAAAAAGACAAAAGACTCAAGGGTAGCAATTGCGCTATTGTTTAGTTTATTCTTTTATACTCTCATAGTTGTATTTGCCGAATTACACAGAGTACTTAAATAGCCACGTTTAAGGTGCGGAGGTTAGGTTAGGCAATTTGCCCTCGTGTTATAGGTTTTACAGCGCTCGCAACTTCATACCGTCATATGAGTACATATGAGCGCCAAGGGGTGGATGTCAACAGAGAAGTCTTTATAGGGAATCGGGCTTACTCTGCTCACCTCTCTTGCTTCAACAGCACAAAGTCTGTTTCGACTTTCAAGGCACCCCGGAAATAGCGGGTCACAAGAGTGTGACAAACATACACAAGAAGTAGAGGAAAATGACGATAGTAAGGATTAGGAAAGAAAAGGCAGCAGTTCCCTGTTATAGTTCAGGCACAGTTATGAGCGTGACATTGTTGAATCAGCCCATTTACAATTCTACATGAGAATGAGAAATGACCCCAATTTTGGGAACGGCCTAAAGACACTTCAGTAGGTGGCACCGCCTCGGGGGTCGGGGAGGGGGAGGGGGGGGGGTTGCGAGTTCGATTTCTGTGCGGAGATAATTTCTATCAATTGCGGTATTGTACTGTACTGTATCGGGATCTTTCAGTTGGGACGTTGTATCAATGTCTGCCGGATCGACCCCAACAGGCAGGACCATAGCAGCCCGGCACCTAAATTTAATTTGTAGTTATCTAGATTGCGTCGATATGGAGGCAAAATTTCGACAGTAACGAATAATTTCATACTGGTGACACATTTTAAAACTGCTTTAAACTGAAGAAGCCCATTCATTCATGGAGCGTTACATCGTCTAACCACCCCAACCCCGCTCTTCAAAATACCAACAGCAACAACAACAGCAACAACAACAACAACAACAACAACAATAACAACAACAATAACGAAAACGACAAACTTTGAAAGCCAAAAGGGCATTTTGTTCTTTTCCCACTTCTATGTTACTGGACTCAGAATTTTTATCTGTGTAAACGAGCGAACGTGTAGGCCACAGGTTATTGTTAAGTGCCCCAACTAGAGCCCATTAGCGTCCTGGCCGTATTTAACCAGTGAAACTCGCTACCGCTACTTCTTGTCAAGGCTAAGAGCATTTATGGAGTCTACAAGTTGAGCTTTGATGTGTTCTGAGCTGTTTGTCGTGAGGCTGAATACATACAGCATCCGGTAAATGTGTGGTCCAGGGCAACGATTAGATGCACATCTTTGCAGGTATCCATCCAGTAGGTATGTTGCGGTTTGTATTTTTTTTAAGTTAAAAAAACAACAACAAACATGTTCATTTTGGTTAAGTAGGTCAACTGGCGTCTGTGGTGTAGTGGTTAGACGCCTTGTCCTCAGTTGTAGAAAACCCGGGCTCAATCCTCGTGTGGGGAGAATTTTGATTTCACCAAGTGCATTATCTCCGTATTTCTACTGAAACACTGTAGGCCACCGGGTTGCCTCTGAGAGGCAGGGTCGAAGACCCCTTTTCTAGATAATTTACATCGTGTCGATGTAGGTGTAAAACACGCTTGCATCGACTGTTATTTTCTGTCGAGATATTACAGACAAACATACTTGGGGAATTCCCGTTTGATTTTTATCCGTGCAGGTTTTTAAAAAACAGGAGCTTAGGTCTGCAGGTCATAAAGTTAGATAATGTAATGGAAAGTAAACCATATAATATCTATATTTTTTTCGAATGTCTTTGCATTGACCTACCTTAGGGACTGGAGGCAGGCACAGGAAGTAGGGGGCAGAGCAGTTTGTTTATGAACAAAAATTCTCGAGTATTGTCCCTTTACATGCCAATGTCATTACATGTTGTGGAAATCTCTCTCTCTCTCTCTCTCTCTCTCTCTCTCTCTCTCTCTCTCTCTCTCTCTCTCTATATATATATATATATATATATATATATATATATATATATATATATATATATATCTCTCTGTGTGTCTCCCTCTCTCTCTTTCTGAAATTAGGTTAGGTCATTCCAGGCTCCTGGTCACCAGTGTGTTTGGTGTAGTTGTTGGAATGGGATTTCCGTGTGAGGAACGATTTTAGTCGAGTATGTCCGTCTTTCTGCAGGGACCTTGTTTCCCTCTCAGCCCAGATCGATCCTGACAGGCAGGGTCGAACCCTTCCTTTTAAATGGACTGAATTCTTATGTTGATGGAGGTCTTAGACACCTGTATTAAAAAAACCCAACAACTCCTGGTCTTCCTTTTCACATCGTACTTGTCTTATCTAACCTCTTTGGTAAGTACAAACTCAACCACTGAAGTAGCTATTGTACACACAAAACGTTTCCTTAAACAGATGTCATTTTGGTATTCAGAAGGGGACTCTTTTGTGACGCTAAGAGGCAGAGTGTGGATTATCCGAGATCTTTTGTTATTCCTAGGCCTGTCAACCTCACGCCTCTCTTGTATCATATAACCTTATATGTATCGCTCTCAATGTCAGTCATTCGGTGATATTTTATTGGAAGATATGTACATGCAAGTATAGAACACCTAGAGGGTGTGCGATTCGAAAACTGTCTCAAAATGTTTCATTATTCCGAGCTAAGTAGTTTTATTTTCAAGAAACCTCGCTTACAAAGCATAGACTATTTTAATTTGAACAGCATTCTTAAGTAAAGCAGTTTTGTAAATTTAGATGTTCTTTTCAAAATGTCAAGTTTTAATCAAGAGTCAAAGGGTCTGTGAAAAGAACACATTTGAAATTGAACTTTGTAAGTGTGTATGTTTGTGTTTGTGAATGTGTCTTAGTTTTAGTAAGTGTTTTACGGCAGTTGCAACTCAAGAAAGTCATATAAGTGCCGAAGATAGATAAGAAGTGTTACAAGAGAGTAACAAACACAAAAAAGAAGGAGGGGAGAAAAAGACGATAGATGTTTGATAGGGAAAGAAGAAGCAAACCTCACCAGGACACCCTCCAACCACCCACTGAGTGTGTCTGTGAAAGATAGATAGATAGATAGATAGATAGATAGATAGATAGATAGATAGAGAG
>NW_004797293.1:772276-775068 GCF_000002075.1 Aplysia californica | reverse complement strand
GAGGTTAGAGACGGGTTACCTAATACACTTCAGGTAGTGTAGGAAAGTGTGATTATGTACGAGAAAAGGGCCGACAGGAATGTCTAGATCCACGGTCTGGCCCGACCACTTATGTGAGGTGACAATAGCGCTGAGCTGCGTGAACAGATTCCGAAGAGGTGAAAAAAAGGGCGCGAGATTGTTGTTTTTTTCGCCAAGGTGGGAAGGGGGGGGGGGTGGCTTACAAAATCGGCAAGATGACATCGCACAAGGGGGGACAGGTCAGAAGGTGCGACAACCCTTTCGAAACAATAATATTACGAGTCTCCCTGAGTTTGATCGGGTGGCTGGGGGGGCGTCACTTGAATGTCCTACTTCTTTACTTTCCCCTCAGTTGTTTCAATATGTCTGTCTTCCTTTTTCCCAACACTAAATGATCATTTATTATGATGATTTTTGTGTTGATATGCTCCTCTTTACTCAAACCAGTTAAACTCTGAGTTTGAGTGTGAGTTTGGATTTGAGTTTGATTTAGTTATGTACTGCAGGGAGGAAGAGAGACAGATAGACAGAAACAACAGAAGGAAAGAAAAGAAGCAGACCTACCTGTGGCGCCCTCCAACCACTCACAACTAATTGTTGTTCATTGTCCGAAATTATTAAAATGAACCCACGAGAAAAGGGTTGCGGTATGCAGACTTCCTTACGAGTAAAAAGTAGCCAATCGCTATTGGGTTATGAAGAGGAAAACCAATTCATTAAAGTGGAGTAGGATATGGGCATTCTAACATTCATAGAGTCAAAACTGTCGCCGGGGAAGTAGCGATTAGTCGCTTCGCTGTCTCTCGCAGAAGACTTGAGTTCGATTCCCGTGTGTGTGGGTCGTTCTGAAACGGCGGTTCGTCTTTCTAAGCTCGGGTTGCCCCTGACAGGCAGGGTCGAAACCAGCCTCCTAAATAATCTAAATCGTCTTTATAGGGACGCAGAAATACATGCACTTATATAATTTCTTTCTAAATGCCCACTTCCTGTATGGACCCGTGGGGTTGGTGTCTTGAAAAGAATTCTTACCGTTACATGCTAAACGATTGAGTTAATTCTCTCTTTGGGACGTTTATTTTAACGAGGATCTACTCATATCTCCTTGGATTCTGTATCACATTCAAGCTGGTATGTCTGAAAACAAGACAGGGTTGAAGAGAGCGCCTCCTACAGTATGGTCTAAATTGTGTTGACTGTAAGGCAAAACAATAACAAAATCACCATGTTTAGCTATCAATGTATCCCATTGTACTGTATGAGCTTATTCTGTTTATATCTGAACACCGATGAAAAAAACAGACGAAACAAAACAAAACATGTCGTTATCGATTGTCCTGTACCTCTGCATAGGTCATGGGGTCGTTATGTTGTTTTCGTTGAAGTTGTTGTTGTTGTTGTTGAAGATGTTGTTGTGAAAGTGATGGTAGTGTTGGTGTTCATAGTGGTCGTGATAGTTCATGGAAGTGTTTGGTTCCTATCGGGAACTTTGCCAATCTTGTGCACTCATTTTAACGACTCTTTTCATGTTTAATCGAAACGTAATCGAAACGCTGAACCACTAAACCCAAAGTAAATTCATCGATTTGTTTTCGCCCGCGTGTGTATCAGGTCCGTGTGTTGTAGCAGGTGGAAATGCTATCAGTTGTAAAGTTCGAGCTTAAAATCGAGCCCCACTATCTAGCCCTCTAGTAAAGGGGGGAATGTTTAAAGCCCTCTCCTGAGTGTAACCCTTTCGAGGGACAAGTGACTGGTTCCGGGTGAGTTGCGCCTTTAGGACGTCACCTTCTGAGTTAATAGGCTTTTTACCTGATCCCTCTTTTGTACTTGCTGTGGACGAAGGTGGGGGTTTTGGGATGTTCCTTAGTAATTGCAGTGGTACTATAGTAGCTACCTGTTTTTTTAATGCGTTGTTTACTTTTTCTTTTTTTTTTTTTTTAGTTTGAAGTGGGCGTCAGGCTATGGGATGCATTTGACACAGCAGAAGAATTTTTTGTTCCTGGTGTCTTTCATAATGAACTTTCCTTACTTATTTCTTGTTTTTTAAATTAATAATTAGTTCCATTCTTATACAAACGTTTTTCTGATTATACTAAAATGGGTATATAGTTTTATAATAATCTTATCTCATCCTGCCCTCTTATCTGTTCAGAGAGAACTTCAAATAGACCAATTGGTATTAAACGTTATAGTATGTTCGAGAAAGACAAACTTTTTAAAAAATCAATGAATGAGAACATGGGTTGTATTTGCGATTTAGTGGCCACATCGTGTCATATGAAGGACTGGAAATGTTAGTATGGGAAAAACACGTTTCATCATTAATTCGTTTACATGATATTTTTAAATGTTGACAAGTCATTTTTTTTCGCTGATATCGACCGTAAAACTATTGACCGGTATGAAACTCAAAATGGCACAGGTTGAGTCAGGGTTCCATTTTACATTTGAGTGTCAAAAATATGGCTAAGAATATAATAATATAATATAGAAAATTACAATAAAATGTACAGAGAGTACCATCTTTAGTCAATTGTAATTGCAGGCGTTTTACGTCCCCACTGACACAATTTAGCTCGATTTCTTCTCTACCCACTCTGATTTTACTGTTTTAATAATTAAAGGGTTAATGTTTGAAGAAATCGACCTGGAGGGGAAAATATTGACTGTTATCGACCCAGAAAAGAAAGGCCGGGAGGGGGCCAGAGCGGGGTGGGGAGACGCCTGACAGTTACAAGAATGACGCCTGAGTTGTGAGCTGGGCAAGGTTTGGG
>NW_004797293.1:768547-770879 GCF_000002075.1 Aplysia californica | reverse complement strand
ACAGAGAGACAGACAGACAGACAGACAGACAGACAGACAGACAGACAGACAGACAGAGAACAATAGAATGGGTGCTTGTCTGTTTAGCACTGTGTTTGTCTGTGTATGAGTGCGTTTGTCTGTGTGTGCCTTCTAGCGGGGAGGAAACTTCAGAAGCCGTTTCGGTTCCCTCGGGGTCATATCACGGCCGGAAGCAAATAATGTGTCGTCCACCGCTTAGCTCTAACCATAGAATCAGGAATTGGACAGAAGATGAAAAGGGTGGTTTCAGATCACGTCGATTTCAATACTGAAAGTAAATCAGTGTCTTTAGTTTAGTTAATTTAAGTAAAGAGAAGCACATCGATACAATAATGGTAATTTAATGCAAAGAAAATCATCCGCAATCCGTGTCTCATGTACAGGCTACTACAAGTCAACAAAATACAACCAAAAGTGTGTTGCGTTTTTTAAAATGTTCTCATCACTGGGCCATCTATAGTTTCCCCTACACCTCTGTGGCCTCTGCCTGTAGTAAAGTCGTAGTATGTGTGGCTTTTCTTTTCCCGCGCCGCGAGAGAAAACCACAGGTCGACAACGACAACGTTGGCTGGCTGGCTGGCTGGCACGCCAGGTAGTAGAAGGGACAGGATACAATATGTACACGACCCGTGCCTTGGTTCAGGTGACCTACCTGCGGTACACCTTGTTTTGGTCGTGGTAGCGTTAGTTGAACGAACACAGGACCGCGCTGAAGTAACGTATGGCTGATAGGATGTATCAATACCTAGGCCTATTGATTGGATTTATTTGATTCACTTGTTGATCTTCCCAGTGTTTGTTTTAGTTAGCGGCCAGAGCAACCTCAACTGCTGGCTCTCTCTCAATGCCAAGGATGTAATGTCAGGAGCGATAATTACACACTAACGTAACTAGAGAACTAGAGAATTTGTAATGTGTACGCCGAGATGTTGGGATGTAAGGCTTTTCCTACATAATTACTACAACGTGTCAAGAAACGCCCTTCTCAATATGGGAAGGAAAGGAGTCATTTCTTGTCATCAGTGACCGCGTTTTGGTGACATCAACCGGGCTGAGATCCTAGAAAAGATGATGAAAGTAAGTAGACTTCTGTGGTTATAACTGTTTACAAGTGAACCCGCTCGTATACATGTATATTATTCTGTTTTAGGTTATCCGATACTCTGTAAAGTGAATTTGTGGATGAGAATATTATTATCATACTAAGATCATCGGGACAGCTTAGGTGGCTAAGATGGATGCATTATTGCTGATGAGATACACACGTTATTTTTTTTAAAGATCTGGGTAAATATGACAGTTTTCCTAAATGATTGACCTGCATTTCTTTGAAAAAGAAAACAACAACAAACAAACAAACTAACAAACAAAAATTCCAACAACAAAACTATTAAAGATTCGCATTTTGACCCAGTTTCCATCCACAACAACAATTATTGTGTACACATACTATTCCTCTGTCTCTCTTTCTCTCTTCTACTCTGACTGTCTCTTTTTATCTCTCCATCTTTCTGTCTCTCTTTCTCTCTCTCTCTCTGTCTCTTTTTCTCTGTCTCTCTTTCTATCTCTCTCCTTTTCTATCTTCCTCTCTCCCTCCCTTCCTCTCTGTCTGTATTCTTAAGCACTTAGTGACAACTTAACACCCAAGAGCACAAACTCACACAACTTCACCGTTTGATCATCAAACTTTAACTTAACGTCAAGTGCTTTCACATACACACAAGAACACATAACGCAATGCATGTACAAATCCAAGTTTCTCAAATATGCACTGCATTGCCACGCACGCACTCACAAAAACACACACACACACAAACGAACAAAAAACACTCACACCAACACACACACACACACACACACACACACACACACACATACGCACACAAAACACACACACCAACACATACACGCAAAAAATATGCAAAACACAGACAAATAATACACTCACACACAAACACACACACAAAAACACACACGCAAACAAACGAACACACACACAAAAAAAACAACAACAACAAAAAACCTCATGACACACATCTAACGTTAGCTAGGACTCTCAAAAATTCAAATGAAACAAAAATTAAGATATACGATAAGAGCCACTGACACCTGAATACTGACTGAAGACATCTGTTGGCTTCTACTCATTTTAATGACATAGGTGTATTGTTATAGTCATGCCCGTAAATCAAAACGGAATGAAAGTCGATCTGACAAGATGCTCCCCTACTTGTGATATCGTTGTGTTTGAAATACTCCTGTCATGAATCAGCGCCTGTGTAAGAATCTGAGGTTGCCTTTTTTTAAGGGG
>NW_004797293.1:759851-768318 GCF_000002075.1 Aplysia californica | reverse complement strand
TACCTGTAGGTCCAACTTCGTTTTCTTTCTGTTTTTCATTCCACGCCTTTCTGTCGATGGCTTGAGGACAATCTGGTGTTGTTTGCGCCTTCTTTCCGATCAAACATTTATCCTCCTTATCTTTTCTCCTTCTTTTCTATGTGTGTTTGTAATCCAAGTGGTGTTAAGTTTTCTGTATGTCCACTTTAAAATGTGTGTTTCTCCGCTCCGCTCAGATATGAACGAACAATAGTGTGCCCTCTGCCCTTCTCTTCCCTCAAATATCTGTCTGTTTGTCTTACTTATTCCCACAAAGAGAAGGTCGGTTTTAGAATTATTGATCAGCTTCTCTTAACTCAATTTTTTTAAAAAATGTAGGGTATTTGGTTCTATTTCACGCAAGTGGTGGGGCCTATGCTTTTGGGACACAAATGATGTACTTCTTTAAGGATTGATTAAGAGTAATCAAACGTAACCCGGGAGTGGGTGGTTGTCGAGTGCTCTGGTATAGTTTGCTCCTTCTTTCCTATCAAACATCGGTCGTCCTTATCTCCCCTCCTTCTTTTTAATGTTTGTTACTCTCTGGAAACACGTGATCTATTCTTCGGCACTTGTATGACCTTATTCATATTGTGTTGCAAGTACCGTAAAACTCTTTTACTAAAACTACAACTACAAAAAGCAACCAGGCAGTAAAGACGAATTGCCTTCTTGTTTAAATTAGAGAGAATGTATGTAATTACAAATAAATAAACATTGATCGTTGATTCCAATGGTACCTACTTTGGGGACATACTTCAGTAAGATTTCATCAGGGGATTCTCAAACGGAACCAGAGAGTAAAAATTCTTTCTCAACATATAGAGAATTTTCAGTTAATTGAAAATTGAAGTGTCGCGCAGAAATAGTTCTTCTGACTTGTTTTTTAAAGATAATTATTTGGGATAAATAATGATAATCCAGAACAGTTTATATCCGTGGGTGGTTGGAGGGCTCTACTGGTAGATCTTTATTTTCCATTCCTCTGCGGTTTCTGCCTATCTGCCTTTTAAAATTATGTCTCCCTGCACTAAATGGCCGTTACTGTGTCGATGCGCGTGAAACCCAAACTTACAGAGGTGTTATCACCCGTCTAGTATACTTCTAGAGAGAGAGAGAGAGAGAGAGAGAGAGAGAGAGAGAGAGAGAGAGAGAGAGAGAGAGAATACATACTGGGGTTTGAAAGCTGGGTAGAGGTAAACTTAAGCCTTCCATCGAGAACTTACTTGACGTATTATAGAACACCGAGGGTCCCCACTCTCAATGGGATCGCATTTTTGGTATTTGGGATGTCAATCAAAAGAATTTGAGCGTGGTAAGTTTTGCGGTGCTCGCAACTGCATAAGCTCATACATAAGCGCGCAGGATACTAATTGGTTGTTTCCCCCTTAGTCCATTTGGGATTGGTTTTTACTTCACTTGTTGATATTTTCATAGTCTATCTTCCTGTGTTCTTTCTTTAAAAAAGATCAGTTTTACTCAAATCTGTGAGTACACAGGCTACATCAACGTGAGAGGGTGAACAGCTTTTATTTTCTGAAGAAAAAAAGAGAAGAACTGCATACTGAATACCAAAGTATGCGCTTTATATTCTAAGACTACAGATCCCAAGAGTGGCAAATCTGATCCATGGTGTAATGTTTATCTCTCTGTGCTGCAAACTGTCAAAGACATTTTAACATTACCGTGCTTTGTCCACGCTGGGAGTTGACCCACGTTGTTGTCTTGATAGCTCTCAAACCTGGATGACCTTGACGCCTGTTTCTTTTGTGCGATATATCGAAGAGAAGAGTTCCCCTCCTGATCGATAACGCGTTGTTGATATGTCCACTTAAGGCCATACACAACATTTTTTTAAAGTTCTTATTTTTTTCTCTACCTGTGTTTCCTTTTTGTGCTGTAGTGCCCACAGTGGCTGTTGCCTAGCAGAGATCCAAATGCTCTTGACATTTTAAGAGGGTACACGAGGGAGATAGGTTTCATTTTGGGAGGACGAGGAAAGTACCCTTTCACGAATTTCCCTAAAGACCACCAAATTCAAGCGAGGTGAATTCAACCTAAAAAGCGATTTAGAATTGAGCACTTGCAGCAAACAGAATTCTACAAATGTATCCTCGAAATGGCCTCAACTTTGTTAAATAAAGTTTACTGGTGACAAACAGGGGAGGTTGGGAGGGGGGGGGGGGGGTTGAGGGGCATCAACTCGAAAACTGCCATTTATTTAGTCCAAGAAAAAAACAGCTAGCTGGGCAATCAGAAAGGAAGCCCTGACGTAATCCTCTTAAACAATGACAGTTGCGTCTTCCCATCTTCTGCCTCACAATGCGCAAACGTTTAATTAGTTGCCTTTTTGCTGAAAAACCTATCTCTTCTGTGAGTTTAGCTTGAAGGAAAGATTTCTAGAACTTGTACCCGACATTTAGATTTCTGTTAAGATATCGAAATACTTCGTTCGCTTCAGCTAGATCTCTTTACGATATCCGTTAAGATGAATATTTAATAACCTTCACACTTCTCTCCTGGACAACGCGACTAGCAATTGCACTCTGTATTGTCAGCCTCAATGCAGTTGATTCTTCATCTGTGTTCGGGCTGGTCAGTGGTCGAGAAGGGAGAGAAAGTACAGATCTATGCTCCTGTTGGGTCAAGTGGATAGAATGTTAGAGAACCTGCTTTTTATGATGATATATTCGTTATTCTCAGGTGAGTCGTTCTAGTACTTATGTATAGAATCAAAACTGACACTACTTATGGTCATTATATTATCTACATGTCTGGTAGTAACAATGTTATAATCATTTGTATGAACTGCAATGTTTAATTATCTCTTGTTGTTAAAAGAGTCAACCTGCAATTTGCTCAAACAGACTGCAATAGTATATCGCTTACCAGTTCATTAACAATGACATTAAAAATTGTGTTTTACATGTGATGTACCGCCGTGTGACAAGCAAATAGTCGAGTATAGTTTGTTTCTTCGTTTTGCGGACGTTATGAATAATATGGCTTCTTTCTATAATTATTATCGAACGCTGTTTAAAAAAAAATTGATATACTGATACAAAATTATGTCAGGTTAAATTGACAGACCAACACTGCGAATGGTTACTCACAGTTTTGTTACTGACTGTCAATAAGAAAGGAATATTTATTCAATTATTCACACACACACAGACACACTCAGACATACGAACGCACATACATACACTCACACATGCACACGCACTCACAATCACACAAACACACACATGTGCACACAAGCTCACGCAAATGCACACATAAGTACACACAAATACAAACACACTCACACTCACACACACATTCACACACACAGAAATGTATAACATACACAGACAAAGACCCATACACACAGACAAGCAAACACACACGCACAAACACACACACACACACACACACACACACACACACACACACACACACACCTCAACACACCCATGAACTCACAGCAAAGACAGTCTAACAAAGTACATATATATCCGCCTAGCGAAGATCGAGAGTGATCGGTCGGGTGAAAACCCTTATGAATAAAAGATTCGAGTGGAAGTATTCACACCGGAAACCGCGTGACCGATTTTGTGGTTTGCTTACAGGGGTTAATAGTGTCGCATTAAGAAAAGGGGAGAATTATGAATAGAACAGAACAGATATTCTGGGGGGTTATGAGGGAAGTCTGTAGGGCCTACTAAGTGGAAGGTTCCCATTTTATTTGAGAGCTAACAGAAAGGCTGAAAAGGGGTTGGGGGGTATACCACTGACTTGTAAGTGTTCCCCCCCCCCCCTGCCTTTTCTGTTGATCTTTCTTGCCCTTTTCATGCCCAAAATGACTGTTATTGTGTCAATTTGCCCGTCTTTGCTCAAACAATCAAATAAAAAGACAATACCACAGGGGTTAAGATTATCTAAATATGGAGAGACGAATATTTCTCAGAAATGTGTTCACTGAGCGCTCAATAAGCTATCACTGAGCGCTCAATAGCTATCATGCTTAATACAATTTTATTTTATAGGGAATAAGATGTACAACGAAATGCTGTTTTTCTCTTGCTGATGAAATCTTCGACACTTATACATGTATCACTTAGTTGTGTTACAAGTGTCGTAAATGACATGACAACATAACAGTTGAAACTGAAACGCCCAATTAAACCTTAACCAAAACGATGAAACAGATCTTAAATAAATGAATAAAACTCTTGAAGTTGAAGCGAAGTAAACCACACCCAAACCAGGAAAAGGCGTCCAAAACGGGGAAAATGCGTCGTGGAGAATGCATTTGACCCACCCCTAACCTAACAGACAGACACGTCAGTCACGCCATGTCAGCTTCCAATGACACCTGCCTGTTATCACGGACCCTGTACCAGACCCACTGTTCCGCAGGTGACCGTGCATAATAAGCCCCTTGTTATTTCCCAGAGACGAAAGGGAACTAATCCCGAGCTCATAAACTCCTGTTATCGGACTCGCGAGTGCTGATACTGATATGAATGCATGAGTTGATAAATGCTTCAGTTGTTGATATTTTCGCCTTTGTAGTTTTACGAGGCTACACAAATATCAGAGAATTGTTTGGTATTTTGCATTTGAGGTCAGTGTACCACACCCGCCTCTTAAATAGCCTTGCAGTGTTGAAATGGACGTTAACCATCATATTGCGCTACTTTTGCCATAAAACGACCTCTTTTTCTTTTTTAACATTGGATGGTTAGCAGTTGGTTGCTTGGAATATGTTTGACATTTTAATTAATTTTGTAACATTTTCTGAGGAATTTCCTTTGTGCGCTCGGTGCACTTTTCTTGGTGTCCACCAACCTTTCCAAAAACGAACCCCCCCCCCAAAAAAAACAACAACAACAACAACAACAACAAACAAACAAAAAAAACCACACACAAAAAAACACAAAAAACAAAGAAACAACAACAACAAAAAACAACAACAACAACAAAAACCATCAACAAACAAACAAAATATTTCTAGTAAACTGATCTATTGTCCCGAGTAAAACGATGCAAATGACTTCAAGGTGGAATGCGCCGACACTGGCTGATATCTTTCATTTTGAAAGAGACCGTTATGTTTCACTGTGTTACGTCATCGCAAATGGTCAGTGGGTTGTTGTACATTTACGCTTGACGCTTATAAATTGCACACCCAGAGCAATCCATTTTGTAAAAATTATTAACAGAAAAACCAAGCAACTAGGCTACAAAAGATAATCAGTTTATTTAAGAACAACAACGACAACACATGAGGGGATGATATTTGTAGCGGAGCTTTCCATTCGGAAATTGCGATTTTAATGTGATCCCAGACTTTGTGTAACGTTGTTCCATTGACCTTTGCGGTGTTGTATTTTTAATGAAATAAGTGTTATTCTCTGAATAAGCCTGGCTTTGGCAAGTGGTGTCATTGAGAATGACAACAATGATCGTCCTTTGCCCACGGTTTGGTGAAGAGAACGTAATTTATAATCATTGGTTTGGTGTACCGTCTCCGCGGTCCCCAATAAAGGAGTCGTAATAAAGTTCATGACATAACGTGCTTCTAAGTTATGAATGGGGGCGCAATATATTGATCAAACAGTACAACTAGTGCGTCATTGTAAATACTCATAGATCTGTGCAGGGGCAAACATAGCCCACCATGCCCTCCATACTAAAAATATCCGTATGTCAGCGCCGTTAGGGCATCTGGGGGCGGCAGAGTTACCATTGTTCGACTTCCCGAAACATACCTTTGCAACTGAATTATTTGAGCAGTTTCAGTGACTCACGACATGCATTCCCAGAATCCAAATTTAAGGTCAAGCCTTGTAAATAACAGGCATTGGTGAAAGGGACATGAAACATTCTGTGCGAAAGTCTTATTTCAATTTTTTGATTGTGAGATTGCGATGCATCCGCTGCTTGTCTGCTTTTCCTTTATAATGTTCCCGATAATGATGAAACGGTTTTGAAACATAGCTTGCAAATAAAGAAAAATTTCTGATGGCTACCAACGATGACAGTGGCCTATGTAGCCATTGACTTTTGGTAGTAAAAAGCACTTCGACACGATAATGGCTGTTGAGTGCGGGACAAAAGAGAGATAGATAGACACACATAAAACAACAGAATAGTGTAAAGAAACATAACCGTCCAGTGCAGCTCTCCAACCACCGGCAGTATCTTGAAACCCAGCCAACAGTACACCCGTGGCATTACAGGCGACTGCAAACGTTAACATCCACTGGCTGTACCTGATGAATAGACGCGACCAGGGAGTGATTAGACTGTGCATTATTCACACAGACGCCAAGAGGGACTCGGTCTTGACGCTTCGAGTGCATTGATCAAGACCTGTGGACCGACTTTTGGACCGGACCTAAGGGTGTGTTGGGTTGCGATAACTGTTGGTCCCTATATTCAGTAGCAGGATTTTATGGCACGCGATTAGACGATTGTATTTATGTGGTCCTCCTATAGCAAGCCGATGGTGTAGATCAGGGTGGTGGGTCGTGGGAGTCAAAAGGACAAAACTGAGAGACCGAGACAAATACCGAGAGAGAGAGAGAGAGAGAGAGAGAGAGAGAGAGAGAGAGAGAGAGAGAGATAGATTGATTTTGTTCATTATGTTTTCGAGTGTTCACATTGAAGTCTTGATAATCTCTGTCTCTCATGTTACTTTTATTTACAACTTGATAACCAGTTTTGTGGTGTTTGTTTTTGTTTGTTTTTGTTTGTTTTATATTGTGACGCTGGTTATCTCCAAAGTTTGTGACCCAACAGAAAATTGATTCTCTTCTGTCTGTTTCTTTCTGAAAACCCTTGACCCGCTCCTTAATTAAAAGCACTTGTGAGTCAGCTACATCCCGATTGTTGAAGCATGATCATGTGACTCTGATTCAATTTGTGAGTTGACAGATCAAGGTTCAGAACGCACCTGTAACTTCCGGTTAAAATCGACCACTCTTTTAATTTACGTGCCAGATCCGATGTCAAAAGATTGTATCTCTAATGGAACACGATTGCCAATGTGAATATAATAATAAGGGAAATGAAAGGTCGATGAAAAAAGCAACAACCCCAAAATCCAGAAAAGACGACAATTATTAATGAGCTGAAAACTTTGTTTACTTTTTTTTGCCACGCAATGTTCTTTTTGATATTTTACTTTATTTTGTAATTATTTTAGAGAGGTGTATGTGTGTGTGTGTGTGTGGGGGGGGGGGTGCGTGAATGTTGTATGTTGAAATATATAACAGTTTTTGAAGTACATTCGTCGGGATTGTCTCCGCTCTACAATTTTAATGTCCCGAGCTTTGCAGTTGATGTGACTGATCCAGACGCATGTTGTCGCTGAAATTTAGTAAATTCAGCTTGATTTAATCCTCACTCCGAGAGTGGTTCACAATCTGAGTTTGTGTCAGCATGTGCTGCATTTACGTTTTCAAAGACTAATTTCTCAGATAAACTTGAGAAAGGGTTGGCTGGGGCAGTAAATATTATTATGGGTACTCATTGAGTGCAAAAATGGTGTGCCTGACAAGCTGCATGCTGTGTGTTGACAAATGTTCATTCATGTGCTATATTTCAAAATTATGTTTTCCTTGAAAGTACATTTCTCATACAGTTCACCAAAACTACCTTTCCTTTCCCTTTGAACCTTCCTCTCTTACCGCATCCAAATTTTATCTCTGACAATTGAAATATTTAAAATTCTTCCCTGCTTATCAGCCATAGAGGAAACCCCCATATTCGTGTCAATGGGTTTTGAGGGGACTTTGCCTCCTCCGGGGAATCGTGAGGGAGGAACGCAAACACAGTTTTACTATGCCTTACAAGGATCTCATGAGCGACGGGAGGTAATTGGTGGCGCTGGTTCCCACCAAAGGGGCACAATCTACAGGAAATGTGTGTTGTCCAAAATTTAATAAGAGGGTTTGGAGTTTTTGACGCTTAATCGGCTTAGGTGATTTAGAGAGACGGCAAATTCGGTCAGAGGACAAAGTAGTTTGAGTCCTGTAAAAAAAAGGAAGGCGCGGGAAAGGGTAACGTGGGGCTGGGTGGAAGGAAAAGGGGGGGGGGGGATGAGAGCTTAAGCTCCCTTTCTCTGAGGTTTTGTGGTACCATAGCCTAGTTATGGTTAGGTATAAAATAAAAAGCAAGCCCTCTGCTTTCTGACCCAGCGTGTGAAAGTGAAGGAATGGCATCTTATTACATTATATGAGGCCTGTTTCTTTGGAGTCGTTTTAGATCCCTTTCTTAAGAGCTAAGTCTGTTTTGTTTTATTAGCAATTCAAACGCGTCGAGGACAGAGAATCTTATTTGACAAGTTGAGGAGCATTAAGTTGGCAAATACGTTGCCTCGACATTGATATTTAAATTTTGATTTGAACTTCCCTCCCCTCTCCGGACTCAATTCATTCCGATGTGGGCGAGGTACTAT
>NW_004797293.1:747351-754851 GCF_000002075.1 Aplysia californica | reverse complement strand
GCATACACGTGTGTTTTACGCCGTGTCTGAGTCATCAAAGTTGATCTTTCTCACGTGGTTGGAAGGCTGGCGAGAGCCCTGATATTCTGTGCTCCTTATTTCCTGTCAAAACATCTATTGACTATATCTCTCTTCTACATTTCTATTTATGTTACTCTGTAGTAGAGCCTAAATTAATATCTGGTGTTCGTTTGGCGTAACTTTGTTAGAAGTTCTGTTAAACTCTTGTTAAAACTAAAAAAATAACACCCCACCCCATTCCAGAAAAATTACTGTGACATTAATTAATGAAATTAGTTTCGTTTTCCTACGGAATTATTAACATAGCATTCAGTGTTTGATTCATTATTATAATATTCACGTGAATACCTGTGTATTTACGCCAAGTTTGCGCCATACTTTTGCACGTTTTCTCAAAATGTACTAAATTGTCCACTGAACGGCAGTGACGTAACGGGGGTGTTGCTGCTATGTTGTAGCGTTGTCATTCAGTTAAATATTAATTCAGTCTACTTTTAGCGTTGCCCCACATCTCGTTCTAAGGTCCTGAAAAACCCCCCACTGTATAAATATTTGAAGTTTTCTTCGCAAAGTAAATCGAGCTTGGATGAAGTGCCCGTGGCCCTTAAATTAATCAAACAGTAGCTGAACGATTTTGACTAGTATTTTTTAACGTATTCTCCAATGACCGCTTAACTCCTAACCCGAGACAGTAAAGGGGATGTGGCAGTCTTGTTAAAATTAATAAAGTGGGTGTTTGGCGGGTGCTCTGGTGTGGTTTGCTCCTCTTTTTCGTATCACACATTTATCGTCCTAATCTCTCTTCCTTTTCTTTGTATGTTACACTCTAGTTATTACTCCTATCCTTGGCACTTATAACCTATTTGTGTTGCAAATGCTGTACTATTCTTACTAAAACTGATCAAAATTTGTAATATCATTGAAAACACATCATTTTTGGAGCTCAATGGGTGTTGTCTAACTTTAGAATCTGAAAGTTTTGTAGCGTTTCGTTTCAAAGACGACCCGAAGATGGAAAATTAAAACAGTTCCTACATCTGACATCATGTTTCCGTTTGTAGATATGGCCAGCCGAGATGTTACGCCTCCTCTCAATGAGTTTTCTTGACCAGTACAAGAGGGTGGTTGGCGGGTGCTCTGATGTGGTTTGCGTCTTCTTTCCTATCAAACGCCCATCAACCTATATCTTTCATACGCCTTTTTACTGTATGTTACTCTCTAGAAGAGGGTGGTTGGAGGGTGCCACTTGTAGGTCCTACTTCTTTACTTTCCCTCGTCGCTTCGCATGTCTAACATTTTCCCAGCTCTTGCCAGATTGGCTTTGACGAGAGCCCGCCTCTTAAAGATCTAAATTGTGTCTGTGGGAGGAGGGGAAAAACCCACCTACATTTATTTTTGGACCAAATCGTCTGTCTGTCCATTGCGCTTTTATGTTTTCCAGTGAGTTTCCATAAGTCCCACTATGGTCGTTGTTGCTGGTGAGCTTCTCTGCTGCTCGACGTCATGCGTATTTCCAACCCTCCGCCCCGCTCTCTTTTTATGTGATTCGTTTTGCTTTTACTTAACTTACTATTGGCGTGTCTTTGTCTCTTTGAACGAGGACAGACATGGACTGAGAGCCAGTGGTTCCGTCTTATTCTTGAATTCATATCTTCCTTTTTTTTTTCATTTCAGAAACAACCGTTTAGTGAACTTCCCCTCACGGCGAGCGCCGAGAAGCGACCGCAAGAACTCTTGACATCTGCAAACAACCACCACGAGCGCGTGGCCAAGGGTGTCAGGGGAACCAGTTCAGGACACATCTGCAAACCAAACACCAGTTCTGAAGAAAGTGATGTAGATGGGGTTGATTCTCTTTTGGAATCACCCAAACACCGAGATGGGCCATCTTCCTACTGCACCCACTACACCTACCCTGTGCTAGAGTCTGGTCGTTCTTCGTTCGCTAAAGCTCGGGCAGACCCGCTCGCGAGCAACATCAATGGCGAAATGGTGCTCCTCTGGAATGACGTCACAGTTCACCATGACGACGGCGTCAACACGAAAAGTCTGGAAACTGTCAGTATCGAGGAGGTACTAGAGGACTTGAAAACGGCTGCTGAGCAACATTTGAGAGACAGACTGAACGAGTACAAGAACGAAGGAGTGGAAGATAGCCGGAGTGTTGAAACAAGCGTGGGATGTGTAGATCGCTCACAAGGCATGACGGATTCTGGATATGTTAATGATGATCACCATGCGTTCTCTTTTGAAGAAACTGACTTGGACTTTGTCGCGCCAAACCAGGGAAAGCCCGAAAGCAAATCTTCTGAACTCTCCAGATTACAGCTGTACCTAGAGCAGCCTGGAGACGCTTCTAGACCCAGGCACGAAGAACCAGGGCTTTTTAGCTTCCAGATGGAGGAAGACAGCATCAAAGGAGTAGGAGATGACTTTAGTCAGGGTAGTAACCCGACAAAAAATGACATGCACGGTAATTTATCAAGAATTGATAGTGGGCACTTTGAAGGCAGCAGTAATTTCACATCAGTGTGTTCATCTAGAGTAGGGAGTGCTTCAAATGCAAGCAGCAGTTTTTGGCCGAATGAGTCCACCGAAGAGTTTTCAGAAGTTTTTGTTGATGAGTTTTCATTTGACAAAGAGTCTCCGAGAGGAAAATCGGGAAGGAGTTGTGATGATGTAGTAGATATTCAGAGTACAATCATAAGGTGTTCCAATCCGTTGTGTGGAAAAGCTAGAACACTGGACGTTGCAAGGCATTATTTTAAAAATTGTCATAACTGTCCTTCGGCGTATTATTGTAGCAAATCTTGCCGGAAGGAAGACTGGGGGAGACATAAGTCGACGTACTGCCACGGGAGTCGAGTTAATAGTGCGTGCAAGCGTGTCATCAAAGCGTGTAATTCAGACGAAGAAATACGCGACACGTTGACCAGACTGGCTAGACGAGGCTATCTCACAAGTGGCAGGGGCTGCGTGTTATTAGGTTTTCCAGATCTGTCCTCAGCCGAAGATTTCTTGGAGTTTGGACTGGGTGTGTTGGAGCTGAACCCAATTTTCGTAACTCTCGCCGAGTTGAACGTCAGTAAAATGTTCGGGGATGTCTACAGCAGACTTACTGCTATGTGCCAACAGTACGACCCCCAAAATAAATTCGTGTTAAACGTCGGCATAGGCGCTCGGTGGAACAGAACGTTCTGTTCAACGGGGAACCAGGACAGCCCGGGTCTGTACGGTACGCTGGACAGCGGCTACGGCGGTAGTCTTACTCGAAAACCGAGCCGCAATAAAAGTCGTTCTCGCTCCGGGAGTATAGGGAGTGACGGTGGTTACAGTAGCTTGAACGCCAGTGTTTGTCACGCTGTAGACACTTCTAGTTCCCTTCCACCAGTCACATCAGGTCAAAGTGGTGGCAGTGGTATTGATGGTGGTGGTGGCGGCTTCTCTTACCAAGATTTCAGCGACTGCATCTTACGCCACAAGGGACCCATAATACAAAAGTGCATCAAGCTTAGGCTTCGTTCGTCGCCAATTCACTTTCGTCAGCCTGGCAACAACAGCGTTTACCCAAACACCAACTGTAGCCACCAAAACAACAGCAGCTACAAGGACAACAGCATCAACAGTACCAAAAACAGCTACAATGTCGACCAAAGTCCTTGCTCACCAAGTTCGTGTCGCCATGACAACAGCTACAGTAGCAACGGCTTTCCCAGCGAACATTTGTTGGCGTCAGAGGAGTCACAAAGACGAACTGCAGGTCGATACGGTCCCACGCTCATCCTAACCGGCATTGCAGGCAGCAGAAGCGACGACAGGGACCACCGGAAGCGACAGCTGAGCTTCATCAACGTCCAGAGGCAGCTGCGTCTCCGTGGCGTCAGTCTACGTCACCAGTTCCCTCTCGTCTACAAAGAGCTCGTGGACTACGTCACTGAGGGCCGGCACTTCCCCTCTCAGATCATCTATCCCGTGGACACGGTTGCTAAGAAACTTTTCATGTGCGTGCTCATGCCGGAAGTAGAGGCTAACCTCGACTGGACGCAGTCCCAACATCTCCTGGATGACCTTGACATTTCGAAAGAAAGCATTTTTAAATCTTTATCGAGATCTCGCTCACTGTGTTCCTCTCTCCACACACTTCATCGGCATTCTGACACAGACCACAACACTGACAGAGACAGTCGTGATAATGCTTTCAGAAAACTTTCGTCCTCATTTGGTAGTGATCCAGATAACCTTGGGCCTTCACCACCGTCTAAGGACAGTGGAAGGATCTTTCACCATCACGAAAGCAGTCTAGGCCGAATAAGAAAAAGCGTTTCGACCCCCAATATAGCAAGTTCTTCCTTTAGGAATAACAGTGCCTCCCACGTAGGACCTATTCCTAATAATAGCAACACCCAGTGGTCAAACTTTCACCCCCTTCCTTGTGCAGCGTCCAGCCCAAAGACTAGTAAATCAAGACAGTGGGTACACCCCAAGGTCACATGCGAAGGTCAGCATGGGGAACACCATAGTTTTCTAATACATGACAGAGAAAAGAATTCCAGACATAAGCAGAACATAAATGCACCAGCCAGTGTTTCCAACACAGGTCATGTACTCTCTTCTAAAAAGTCGAGTTGTAAAAACACTGGTATTGTTCATGGCAAATACGCTAGTAATACTGATAGCACTATACATGATACCGATATGCACTCCCCAAACTTCCGTGAAAAAGTTTTCCCAGAATCTCATATCGTTAAGCAAGGTGATACCGTTGGTCTGAAGAATAATAGTTCACTTTGCAAACTCCATTCACGTGTCGTCAACGACGTCACCGATAAAACCCGCAATTCCCCATCGTGTACTGTATCATCATCGCATAGCATCGATAAACAACAACACCCCGCTCAGAAAACTCCCTGGCTGGCGTCACAAGAACATGTAAATACGATCGTCAGACAGTGGAAATCCTCCCCGCTACGCAAGGAGAGCAAATGCACGTGTAGTAGTACTAGTAGTAATAGTAGTCATAAAATACGTGACCGAAGCACATCATCATCACCGCCACATTTACGGATGCAACATCATCAACGTAACTGTTACTGTCCAAAAAACGGTGTACGTCGTGGGTTTTCTCCAGAGAGCGTAGTGAAACGATCACCGTGTCCTCATCGCGAGCCTTTGTCTTCTCTACGACATAGGTTTACATATCAAGCTAATGGTGTCTCCTCCGATTGGTAACATCTACAATTTCTAGCAAATAAGGTGCGGTTGTCAATGAGAGCACACTTTAGATGATGTACTTAGTTGACAAAAATGGCCAAGATAACAATCGTGGACAAAATTGTATGAAAATATTAGACATTTATAAGATCGACAGCTACGGTCTATAACCGTATAGGATTTACCGTTACGGTCTACAACAGTACGATATTTTGCAGTGAATTGGTAAAGTTCATCTTTTCATTGTACAAAATAATTACAGATTGTCTGGTGTGTTTGCATAAAACTCAACATCGATTATTTGATTTCTTTCGGTTTTATGTGGCTATATATTTCCAGACTTGGAAGTAGTTGCTGCATTCTGCTTTTAAAAAAGTGTTGGTAAAATGTGCCTAGTTATACGAGTCTGACACTGCTTGTAATCAGAGAAAAAATACCATTGTTTATTCACTTTTTTTTTCTTTTTACATTCTTACCCTCAAATTGTTGCTTACGGTGATTGTATAGCTCTGTATGTAAGTAGAACGTTCAAATTACAATGGGTAACGGGCGTGTTACAATGTGCAGTTCGAATGTTTATTGCTCAACAAATTATGTTTATGGTGTGTGTGTGTGTGTCTCTCTTTTTGTAGTGGTCGTTTTGTAGTAAGTAAATTAGCGAGCCCTTCACTGGGGGTCTTTCTCATCCGACACTTTACTTATCCGTTGGTGCTACAATATCTACTCCTTTTTTCTTCAGTGTTTTTGACAATTATTCAAATGGTTAGTAGATGGTTTTCTTCCTTTGGAGTAATTGTCGTAAAAATGCCTTAGAAGAAATTATTGTTGTTCATGATCCGTAAAAATGATGTGATTCGGTCATGGTTGTTTATGATGATTATTGGAAGTTGAAATGTGTACAGGAATGAAAAAGAAAATAGAATGCAACATTTGTTTATTACTGGCTATTTCATCTTTGTTAATAAAATAATAAGGGTTATGTCATTAAGGCGGGGGGTCATACGCAGATTGAGATTTTTTAAAGTTCAACATACCCAAAAACAAATTTTTTAATGTACATATATAAAATATTTCATTTTCCTTTCCCCAATTGCCAACTATAATTGTTGCTTTTATCCTTTCCTTTTGTCTTGTTTCCAATAATTAACATCATATTTTTATCCCCTTGACTATGGGTATTGCTACTTTCTACATTTTAACCTGTATTTTTTTACTTATGTACATGTGTTGTGGTTAACTTCGTTGTACTCTCAGTTCTTGCAGTTGTGAACAAATAATTATATTTTTACAAAATTATTTTCCCTGTGTCCCATGTCTCCAGTTGAGTACTATCTTGTACAGAACAGTTTTTGTCACAGTTGCGAAGGCTGTTAAAAAATCTGCCCTTTCTGCCCAAAATTATTGCAGGTACTGAACTTATAGAATTTCAGTTTTATTTTGTGCTAACTCTGGGTTTTGGCGACAGAAATTCAGCCCTTCCAATATTATTTGCATATCAAATTCGATTTAAAAAAAATGTAGTTTGTACGAGTACAAGATAGTACAAAGCTGGATTGTGCGTGGCAAGTTTAAGTTTAAGAGGGACATTTTATGCCTCTATTGTGTGTATTCAAAGTTCAAAAGAATTGGAATCTACGTTCAAAATGTTCTTTGAAAGCACTTTGTGCTTGACTTTACGAATAAATGATAATATGGTTATGACAGTAGGTTTATATATATATATATATATATATATATATATATATATAATTATATATATCAGCAAGAGCAGATAACTGACTTTAGATTATAATAGTACCGGTATCCCTTTTTTCAATAAATTTACGTTCGTGAAACGAAAGTTGAGGAAGAGATGACGTAAAATTTGTTCTGTCTTTTCTTTCTTGTTTTTTTAATGCTCTGACTGTCATTACTGGTTTTGTGTATAATTGTTTCTTTACATTTACATGTATAGTTTCTGTAGAGTAGTAGACTCCTTATAATTAAACTGTGCAAATTTTGTGATCTATTTATTTTAATATGCAAGGAAAAAATATAATGATTTGACTCGCATCGGGAGTTCTTAATATTTTAATCTTTTAATATTGTCACTATTTGTGTGTGTTCTCCATCTATCTCTCTATCTACCCAGTCTTTACCCCCTCTCTCTCTGTCTCTATACCGAAAGATACTCCCCTCTCTCTACTTCTATTCCCTCGCCTTTTCCCCCCGCTACCCCCCTTCTCTCTCTCCTGCTACATCTGTATCTCCACCCCCCCTCTCTCTCTC
>NW_004797293.1:730665-746909 GCF_000002075.1 Aplysia californica | reverse complement strand
TCTCTCTCTCTCTCTCTCTCTCTCTCTCTCTCTTTCTCGCTTTCTTTCTCTCTCGCTCTTGCATCAAGCTCGGGTCTTCTGTGTGCATCACCTGTACGTCTAACTGCTACACCACAAACGCTAATGGGAAAGAACAAGAGAGGCAAAGACAACGAAACGTTGTAGGACATGACAGTGATACCCTCCAACAACCTGCTGCTACGTTATTTACTGGGTTTCGATTATTGTCTCGCGAACGACGTCTCTCTTTTATAGTGCAGTCAAACATGCATAGCGCAACTTATTGTCAAATATCTCCTTAACTATCGAACATAGATTCTCCAACTTTTGCACAATGACTTCTATCAATTTGTCTTAACACTCACAAGGTGAATCTTTTTCCAAACTCCTGCACACTATATCCTAGAAAATTCCTTTATAAATTATACTAATTTAAAAATCCCAGTCTCTGATTTCTACAGATTTTCAAAAGTTTACAGCTCGGGCAATATCGCTTTTAAAGCAAGTCTGTCATTTTTCTCTAATCGCAACATTATGCTTATTGAACGTATGTTTAGGGAACCTTTAGTGTAAAAAATGTGTTCACAATAAAATTTAGTTCTTGTAAGAAGTTTTGCCACTAAAAAGTGTCATTGGCGAATTGTAACATAGGCCATATTATGCGTATTAAGGTGTGTGCAAGAAGCTGGAAGTGCTGTGAACAATCCCATTTTTCGCGTGATGGATTTATGAAGAAAAGTTGTATATTTATTTTGATTGATTGAATAGGTGTTTTACGGCACTCTCGACTCAATTTTGATCATGTAAGTGCTAAAATCTTTTTTTTAAATAAAAAAAACTCGAGCTTCAGTTGTTGTGGAAAATGAGATTAAGCTAAGGCTAATTGATACAAACTGAAGTGCAAAGTATGAGTGGTATTGATTAACCCGTTAAAGAAATACTTGAGGATAAGCTGCGCCACGAATATTTGACCACACTATAGACGGTTTTGCTGGCATTCATCGGACTGTCGTGACCTGTCTTCTCATTAAAATTTGTGAAGCCCTGAGGTGAATCCAGGCGCTCGTCAGAATAATTATATCAAAGGTGTGTGCATTTTATATACATTTTTCGGGGGCCAATTTGACAATTTTTATAGAATTTTATTTTCGCTCTTTTGGCTCAACATCTCCACCATGTTAAAGTGGAATTTACTTAAACACGTTTGGAAAGGCATAAAATGTAAATTTTCAGTTTTGAAAGACTCTCAAGCTATGGAAATCACCAAACTTAGGGCTCCTGACTGACCTGACTCATTTTACAACTTTTCTTCTGCTACTCCTTGGCTCCATATGATGTCTTACTGTTGTCTTCCAGCCAGACCCGGAAGGTAAGATAGAACACCTAGTCTTCTCAGATAAGGGTGAAAAATCTCCGAGCTCCCGTGTGCAAGTCGCGTACGTTAAAGATCCCTTAGTGGTCCTAAAATTGATAAGAGAATGCTTCGGCCGCCACTCGCGCAAACTTCAAAATTAATTCCTACCGAAATAAAATGTTTAACGGGTCCCGGGCGCTCACGTGACCTGATGCAGTTGTGAGGGCCGTGTAAAAGGATTACCAAAACCAACAAAACATTTGTTTTGTTTTGTTTTTGTAAAGTGTTTTACGGCGCTCGCAACTGCATAAGGCCATATGAGCTCGCGGGACACACCTAATATTTTCAGTTGGTAGGAAATTTTTGAATTTTGCCCGGGTGGCGACCGAGGCCTACTCTTATCGATTTTAGACCACCAAGGGATCTTTAACGTGCGCAACTTGCACACGGGCCCTCCGAGATTTTTCGCCCTTGTCCGAGAAGGCTAGGTGTAGATCTTTCCTACCAGAAGATCAGGGGTGTGGCAGAATGACAGCAGTAAGGAGGAGCCAAGGAGTAGCAGTAGAAAGGCTGCAGAAAGAGTCAGGAGCCCAGAGGAGGGGGGCAAAGGAGGTGAGGGGTGGGGGCAGAAAGTGGAAATGAAAGCAGACAACAGAACATTGCTAGAGAGCAGGAAAGAAGGTGAAAGGAGACAATTTTAGACAAGAAAATGTTTCGGTCGCTACCCGGATTCGAACCCGGGACCTTTTGAATGAGAGGCCAACACCTTAACCTCTAGGCCACGAGAGCCCCCACAAAACATTCAGTGGCCAGTATCTCTCTAATGTTATCTCTGAAACCAGACTTCCCCACTTCATTCAATGGCAAATATATCAACTTCTATTTGAAACAGATGGTTTTTAAAATATTTCTAATCCAAATAAAGATATAAATATAAATATAATATAAGCTTTAAGATAATATCAATAACTCAATTTTTTCTTTGTAGAGGTTTTACGGCACTCGCAACTGCATAAGGTCATATGAGCGCCAAAAGATGAGAGGTGTTACAAGAGAGTAACAAACATAAAAAAGAAGAAAGGGAGACAAGGACGATAGATCTTTGATAGGAAAGAAGAAGCAAACCACACCAGAGCACCCGCCAACCACCCACAACAACTCGATAAGCCCCAAAATTGACGATCGTCTAATTCCACCTCGTTAAGACACATTTGCACCGCTATAGAGCGGGTGTCTTTGGTAATGTTTTGTTATAGTAAAAAAAAGAAACACACAAATCGGCGCTCACAACTTCATTGGGTCATATTTTCACGTTTGGTCATAACGCGCCCAGTTTAACTTTGCAAGTCGAAATAGTTGAGGTATCTAACGTAATATTATAATGCACATTTTTGTTTGTTTTGGTAAGAGTTTTACGGCACTTGCAACTCAATAAGATCACCTAAGTGCCGAAGATTAGAGTTGTTACTAGAGAGTAAAAAAAACTCCAAAAAAAAAAAAGAGGAGAGATCAGTTTAGTTTTAGTAAGTGTTACGGCCCTTGCATCACAATTAGGTCATGTAAGTGCAGGAGATTAGAGGTGCGACAAGACAGTAAAAACGCAAAAGATCAGAAACGATCAGGAAGATACGAATAGATGTTTGATAGGAAAGATGGAGTAAACCACACCAGAGTATACGCCAACCATTGCATTTAAAATTTAATAGAAAGAATAGCAATATACTTTTTAAAACAATGGTCCAATACCATGGTAGGAGAACAAAACATTATGCAGGGCATACAGACAGTTTACACCGTCGAAGACACATCGCTACCTTAGAATTACAAAGTCTTATCTGCCAATTTTGGCCCTTTTAAGTTACAAAAACCATGAGGTCTGATACCAAATAATGTTCTATCTGCTCTATCAAATTCATCAGAGATTATTCGAGGTCGTTATCAAGATATTCAAAAAATTGTTTAAAATTCATTCGAAAAAGCTTTAAATTACACTAAATATTCTGGATGGAGAGCCAGAGGAAGACCAGGGCGACGATGGAGTGAATCTGTTGCAGACACCCTCAGAGCTCACGGGATGTCCCTCCTACAGTGCTGCAGACAGACGCATGTGTCTCCCTGCGACACCTCCCGGTACAAGCGGAAGACAAAAGTAAAAGTAAAGTAAATAAAAGAAAAAGCTTGACATGTTGTGAAGCAACATAAAGTCGAATTTCTCAAAAACAGGAACTGGGCACATAGAACTTTGTAATTTTAAGGTAGCGAGGTGAAGGGCAACGCTTTTGGCCTCAGGTTTGGTTGTTTTGCTTTGGTAAACGTTTTACAGAGCTCGATGCTGCGTAAGGTCGCAGGTTTGAATATTAATAGAGGCTCGCACATCACACAGTTTCTTTACAATCCATTAATTTCAATGCGATGGCCTTGACAGATCCAGCGTGGCGCAATATGAGCTCTGATTAATTTTATCAGATAATGATTATGAGCTGGAACATGTCCGAGTATGAGCCATATCGTATTCCAAATACGACGTAGTCAGAAATGGTCGTAAATTATTCGCTACCTTAGAATTACGAAGTTCTATCGGACATTTTTGGTCGTTATGAGTTACTAAGACAATGAGGTCAGAAACCAAATGTGAGGCAGCGTGGTGGAATCAGGCTCTCGTCAAAATAATCAAAGTGAAGAAACTTGCGTTTTTCTGTTGGTTTGTGAATTTTTATCAATTTTTTTTTTTTGGTCACTTCCTTTCATGCCCATTATAGAACTTATTTCTGCTTGGATTTTTCTGAAAAATGTCGATTAAAGGCGCAAAAAATGAAAATTTTCAGTTACCGCGGACTCTTAAGCAAAGGAAATAACTAATCTTTGGCGGCCATTTTCTCATTAATTTTACCTCTGAAAACAGGTGACCCCCACTTTCTTCTTTCGCAAATATCTCGACACGTATTCAATATAAATGGATATTTTTTCATCCAAATAAAGACAATTAAACATGCTTTAAGATGATACCAATAACTCTATATGCCCCAAAATTGATGAGAGCCTGATTCCACCACGCTGCCTCACAAATGTCCTATCTGCTCTATGGAAATCACAACTTTTTTTTGGCAAGTGATTCACGTCGCACGCTTTCAACTGCATAAGGACACATTAAACTTAAACATTTTCAGTTGGTAGGAAATTTTGTATTTTGCCTGGATGTCGGCCGAGGCCTACTCTTATCTGTTTTGGACCACCAAGGTATATTTAACGTGTGCAACTTTTAGCCCTTATACGAGAAGGCCCGATGTTAAATCTTTCCTACCATTAGCTCAGGGGTATGACTGAAAGACACCAGTAAAATAAGCTAAAGAGTAGGAGTAGAAAGGCTGCAGAAAGAGTCAGGAACCCAGAGGAGGGGAAAAGAAGGTGAGGGGGTGGGGGCAGAACGTTGAGACGAAAGTAGTCGACAGAACATCGCAGTCCCAATTCGAATCTGGGGCCTATTCAATGAGAGACAAACGCCGTATCTTCTCGACCACGAGAGCCCCTTCGGAGTCGTTATCAAGATTATCAAAGAATTGCATTCGAAAAAGCTTAATATGTGAAACTCAAAATTTTTAAATGTCAAATTTCTCAAAACTAGGTACTGAGCAGATAGAACTTTGTCATCCTCAGGAAGCATTTTGTCAACGTTTTACGACCTCATGGACTCAATTTGTACCACTGTGATGTGTGTGTTTGTGTGTGTGTGTGAGGGGGGGGGGGGTTGCTTGGACCCTCCCTTTTTAGGCAAAAACTTTGTGCGCTATTACGCACCCATCGACACTATTTAGATTTTTAATTTTTAAGTAAGCGGGCTTCTGATCCTGTCCGTCACTGTCAGGGCCAGTCCGGGCTGAGATGGATACATCCTTGAAAAAAAACCCCAACAACACCCCCCGCCCCCTAAGAAATAAACCCCAAGATACTGAATAGATAATTGTGAAATGGTGAAATGAAATACGTTTTTAAACCCCTATCAACACTGTTAGGTTATTTAAGAGGCAGGACCTCTGTTAACGCCCATCTCCAAAAGGACCGAGCCAAGTGGGAAACTCGTGTAAAGTGCCTTTCCCAAGGACACAACGTCGGGCCGAGCTGAGGCTTGAACCCCCGAACCCGCAATCTCACGGGTACGAGTCCAGTGGCCTACCCACAAAGCCACCGATGCCACTATGAATAAACAATTGTCTTCCCACTCGGGAATCGAACTCGGGTTTCTTGTGTGTGACAGCGAAGCGCCTTACCGCGGGACCAAAGACACCGCTGCTCGACCCTCATTGTCAATGCCAATTTTTAAAATTAGAGTCTTACGACGCACTTGCAACACACTAAGGTCATATATATAAGTGCCGAAGATTGGAGTGGTTACAAGAGAGTAACAAAACCCCAAAAAAGAAAGTTAGATAGAGACAAAAATCACAATAGATGTTTTACGGGAAAGAATGAGCAAACCACAACAGAGCACATGCCAACCACCGACAGTGCCAAACTGTGCTAAGCAGAACAGAGCATCATAGAATGAGACATATAATATATATATATATATATATATATCTATCATCCTCATATATTAGACATATATATATATATATATATATATATATATTATATAACGATTAAAAAACAGTTTTAGTAAGAGTTTTACGGTACTTGCAAATAATGTTTAGTTCTTTAAGTGCCAAAGGCTACAGGTTTTCCAAGAAAGTAAATAACAAACAGTGAAAAAGAGTAGGAGAGGAAAGGAAGCTAGCTGTTTGAAACGAAAGAAAGCCTATCTCACTGAAGCACCCATCAACCACCCACCCTCGAAACAACAATGGGAGTCCTATGTTTGGTGCGTCAGAGCGAAGACCCTAAAAATTTCAACATAACGCCAGCTATTTAAAATGTTAATGCTTTACAAATTACACAATTCAAACTGAAGTCTGGGTGACAAATATGCGCTTTGCTGACACGTAGGAGATCTGGGTTCGAATTCCATTTTGGGAGACTGTTTATCATGCCTCTCAATCTGTCTTCAAGGAGCTTATATCTGCCAGCTTATATCTGCCTCCTAAATGATCTTACATATGTGGATTTGGGGGTGGGGGGGGGGATTGTAAAATATCTGCATAAAAATATCACGAAGGAGGTAGGCAAACTCTTTGAGAAGGACGGGCATGATATTTGAGATACTCGACAAAAATATGGTACCTTACGCGAAAACAGAGTCCTCGGTTCAGTTTAAGTAAAAGTTTTACAGCATTTACAACACAATTAAGTCATATAATGGCCGAAGATTAAGTGTTTGTTTTACACAATAAGGTTACATAAGTACCCATGGTTAGGTGTGTTACAAGAGAGTAACAAACACCAAACAAGCAGAGATAAGGACAATAGATGTTTTGATAGGAAAGAAGAAGCAAACCACATTAGATCACCAACCATTACAGACTGCTTGTTCTGGTATGTATTTTGCGGCGCTCGCGACTGCATAAGGTCATATGAGTGTGCGGACCATATTCAACATTTTTGGTTTGGTGGGAATTAATTTTGACATTTGCCTGGGTGGTGGCCAAAGCCTCCTCTTATCGATTTTAGGACCACCAAGGCATCTTTTACGTGCATAACTTACACATGAAACCTAGGAAATTTTTCATCCTTATCCGAGAGGACCAGGAGTTTGATCTTTCCAAACCTATGATAAGAGGTTTGGCTGAAAGACAGCAGAAAGAAGGAACAAGGAGTAGCAGTAGAAAGAGGTCAGACATGATGTCACTCATTCAAGATTGAGAAAAAGGAGATACTCGATAAAAATGTTGTTCTTTTTGTGGGAATCGTACCTTCACCTTTAGTGTTCCTTGATGAAAAGCTTCACTATCCTCACTATCTCCACAGACTGCAGTCACAAAGGAGGAAAAGATGAGGGTTCGCCTTTGAAATCTGTTAAAGACCTAAAGCCTAGCCCTCCACCCTAAAAAAAAAATAATGAATAAAAATAAATAAATACAAAAATTAATTGAAAAAAGTTAAAAATAAATAAATACATGAAAAAAAATGAATGAACTACTATAATAAAGAAAAAAAAAGAATAAACTACTACAATAAAGAATTTTTTTAATGAATAAATAAGCCTAAGAGATAGGGATTTTAATTCATAGTGCGCAGCCCCGACAACACAGAAAAGGGGCGTAACTACGCAAACATAATACGGCCCAAATCTTAATGCGGCATTGAATAGTGCCCCTTTCTCGCGTATAAAGAAGTTTGCTGTACAAAAAAACAGGAGGAAAAATCTTTTTACTATTTCTTTTTAATTTGAGTATAATTTGGTTGAGTTAAAAGAAACATGATCAAAAACAAAATATAAAAACTAAAAAGCGAATTTATTGTAGGAAAGAGGGAAACAAAACAGAGCGAAAGAAAAGTAAGGTCTTCCAGGAGCAAGGGTCCTCTAAACACCTTTTACTCAGGGCTAAACAATCAAAGACATGTACACAGAACAAATTTTTGTTTTACTTTTATTGTTTTTCTTACTTTATTTAAGTTAACAAAAATCGCCATCGTGTCACAGTAAGCAGCATGAGTTCACTGAACAATAAACGCACTATTGAATCCTCAAGCAATAGATCTAATAATTAGGGATAAAACAAGGGTAGGTTAGATTTTTAAAAAAATCGAATGGCAATATTTGCACAATTGCTTTGCTTTGGTTAAATTGTTGAAGAAGAATCTAATTATAATTAGTGCAATTGAAAAGAATAATGTTTTCCTTTCTACTTTATTTATAAAAAACAATTCATTTACTTCAAAACAGAACCCATTGATTCTCGCTGTCCTGGTATAGATCAAACGTCTGTTTCATTACCAAAAAAAAAAAAAGAATTTTTTAAAAAAACGTTCATCTACGAAAGGATCAAGTCAAACAGGCGAAGAGTCTCAACCCCCTCCCCCCTCCCCCTTCCCACGGCAACAAAAGCATTTTCTAAAAACATTACGGACAATAATTTTTTTTAAAACCCATCTAAGTTAAAAATATTTCGTATCGACTTTGAACGACAGTCATCCGCTCCGTAGTCCAGCATGATGCCATTGAGCTAGTAGTGAGCCCTCCAACAACTGACCCGAAGTCCCTTGACCAGCAGAGTAATTAGGCACACGGTGGACACTGTGACGTAGGTGTTCGGGCACCATCGCTGGAACAGGTGAGCTGGAGAAAGAAAGGTAAAGGTGTCGATGATTCGAAACGTAATATACAGCAATAATCTTTGTGAAATGGTGAAATGGTGAAATAGTATAGTTTTAGTATTACGCCCGTGTCAACAGTTTTGGTTATTTAAGAGGCGGGACCTCTCGAGTTTGACGTCCATCTTCGAAAGGACAGAGCCAAAATGAGAAATTCATGTAAGTACACAAACATCGGACCAAGCTGAAGCTTGAACATCTGAATCTGTAATCTCACGATTACGGGTCTAGTAGCCTAACCACTAGGTTACCGACGCCACCGAAATAATCTATTAATTAACTGTGAGACTCCAGTTTATTATGTTCTCCTAAAAAGTTTAAGAACATAAAGTTACTACTTATTTAAGAATATTATGTAACAGGGGTGTGCAACAAAAAAGCAGATCAAGAGGAAACCTAACAGCAGGAAAGTAATGATAGAGTAAAAGAAATGAGTCGTACACACAAAGACAAGAAATAACTAAAAAGCGAAAACACCCTGTTTCTAACGTGTATTTACTTATATCAATAATACATGACGTTAGGTCAGAATAAACGAATAAGAGTTTTACTGCACTTTCAACAGAATTAGGTCATAAAAGCGCCGAGGTTTTGATGTGTTACAAGAGAGTACCAGTAGCATACACAAATTCTGACATTGTGATAATAAGTTAGTGGGTTTTTTTGGGTTTTTTTAAATTTAAAAAAATTTTTTAAATATAGTTTCAGATAAAAATAGTTGGCATCGCTCAATATCGATGGGTATTTTCATGAAAGTATCGAGCTTCTGTCATATACACAAATACAAATCTTTTTCATCTAGAACCTCGTAAAATTTATTGCTAACGTGTGAAGGAGTAGAAGAGTCTGTCGTGAACTTGAAGGGTTTCCTTTGTTTAGCTGTAGTCAATTAAGACGCGTCAAAAAAGGGACCTGCTGGCAGAAAAAAATTAAAAGAAAACTAGCTTCCTAAACATTGCTTCTCACAACAGTTGAGACCTGGAAAGATAATGAGCAACAACACCCCGAGATTGATTTTAAATTGCGTAGAGGCTGTGTGTTAATGTTTCGGTTTATGTTTTAATCGTAGCTTTTGTTTTTTAGTAAGTGTTTTACGGCGCTCGCAACTATGCATAATGTCATATGAGAGTGCGGGAAACATTAATTGCCTGTTGGCTACACTATTCTGATAGCACAAATGGATCTTTAACCTGTGCAGCTTGCACACAGAGCCTCCCAAGAGGCTTTGCCCTTACCCGCAAAGGGTAAGTGTTAGATCTTACTTACCCTAAGATTAGGGAAGTGGTTGAAAGACAGTAGTAGGAAGCCAAGGACTAACAGTAGAAAGGCAGCAGAAAGAGTCGGGAGCGCAGAGGAAGGGGGGGGGGGGGATGGAGATGAAAGCAGACGACAGAAACGGTTCACGAGCAGGGAAGGAGATTAAAGAAAAATTTAGAGAAGAAAACTTTAGAGAAGAAACTTTTCCGTCGTTGACAAGTTTCGGACCCGGGACCTACTTGAGAGGCGAATATCGTAACCTCTAGACCACGAGAGCACCTAATCTAAGCAACGTTAGTTTCTGTCACTAGCAAGAGCCACGGATGAGTTTGTCACAAGGAAAGTTGATTGCTGTTGATTCCGAAAAGATAAAATTTCTCCACAGACAACAGTTTGGAGATGCACCACAGTGGGATTTAAATTGTTTCTAACGATAGATTAGAACCCAACATTACTATGTGAACCAAATTGGTGAAATGGTATAGGTTTAACTCCCCTATCAACACTATTAGGCGGGACCTCCAAGTTTAACGTCCATCTCCGAATGGACCGAGCAAGATGTGAAAGTGCCTTTCCAAAGGACACAACGTTGGACTGAGAGGAGGCTCGAACCCCTTTGCGAACCAAGACAACATAATCACGGCGCAGAATGAACGACAAGATCGACACAAAAAACATATAGCAAGAGGAGCGCTAAAGAGGAAATCAACTTAGGACCTGAACACCAAACCAAGCATACTTGTTTGCTCTGAATTAATGAATCACAAACAACGGATGAACAAAGGTGCAGCATAATATGTGTTCAGAACGTTATGTGCCGGGCTCGTCTAAAGACCAGACCACCGTTGGCAAAAGACCCAGAGGAAACTTGAATAAGGTAACCAGCAATGCAAAGAAGCCGGAAGAACAGCCACAGATTGCATAATTTTTGGTAACGATCCATCACTTATTATTATCATGTTTTCTTCTGGACCACTGGATAAAAGTCTACTTCCGCCCTCCACTCGAAAATTCAATTGATCAACTTACGTACATCGAGGTTTCCGCTCTCTGTGGAGCCCATGTAGGTCGTGGTGACGTCATACAAGATTCTAGTAACAAGGAAAAGGGTAGGGGATGGGGGTGAGGTGGGGGTGGGGGTGGGGGGAGATCATGTAGACTTTTCCTGTTGTGTGCACTGACCCTCACGCCAAACGATTTTCTTGGCCAGGTACTCGTATCTCATGTAAAGAGGAAATGACGTCAGTACCACAAGACCGTTCACAAAGCCGAGACAAGCAGCCAGGGTCAACAAACTGCCGACGTCACTTCTTGACACGTGCAGTTGATTCGTTACCACCATGAAGATGGCAGCCAAAAGAACTGGTCATTGGAGGAAAATCAATCACGTGATTAAGAAAATGAATAATTAAAACGTAAGGAGCACAAAAAACTAACTAAAAACAACAACAACTGAGACTTTTTAAAAAAGGCGACTTTAACGTCGCTACCAAAACTGCTAGGTTAATTAAGAGGTGGGAACTCCGAATTTAACCTCTTTGATAACACACCTTTAGTTTTAGTAAGAGTTTTACGGCACTTACAACACAATAAGGTCGCATAAATGCCGAATATTGGAGGTGTTACAAGAGAGAGAGACAAATATAAAAAGGAGGAGATTAAGACGATAGTTTTTTTAATAGGAAAGAAGGAGCAAGCCACACCAGAGCACACGCCAACTACCCACGTGTTAAAGATTAGACCTGTTATTAGAGATAAGGACGTCACCACCACCCCAATAAATAAATAAATAAATAAATAAATAAATAAATAAATAAATAAATAAATAATTATAATTGATTAATTAATTAATTAATTAATTAATTAATTAATTAACAGATAAAGAGAGAAAGTAACAAAAAATAAAACAAGACAAACAAAAACTGAACAAATCATCTCTTCAAAATCAACCAATTAAAAAAAATCATTTCCATCGACATAATCTATATCTAGGAGGCGAGAAGCATCTGCCCTGTCTGTTATGGCCATCCTTGGCTTAGATGGCTGCAAAAGTCCAAAGACGAAGGTAAATATTCAGTCTTTATACACAGACATGGAGGTTAGCCGCTAAGCAGGCGCGAACTAAATGGGAGATGGTCGTGGAGAGTAGATGAGGACCCTGGTGGCACAGGTGCTTCAATTAATACCTCACACACTCAAAGAAGGGACCATCTTGGCGATGGGAGGCGCCAGAAATCCTACCAAAGCACCTTTGCCCTGTTGGTTATCAGTTGATGACAGAGGCAAGCAAGGAAAACTGTACACAAACCGGGCAGTAGGCAAAGGGAAACCAACGCTGTAATATCCCAAGAATAATCATGGTAAAGAAAAAGAACATTCATTTATTAGATAACAGCGTTCAGGGGGTTCATGATCCAGATCTGAACTCCCCGCTCGGTAGGGACCGCCACGGGTAGCAAGTGGCGCACTATCGTCATCCAGCTACTGGCTGAAAAACTAGAATTAAACAACTCGAATCCAACATTGCCACATGCGGGTAGGCCCAGAGCGACCTACTTAGGGAATCTAAACAAAGGGGTAACGGGGAAAGATCAGGGAACCGTAGTATTTTTAAGAGCATCCGAGCAAAGGAATTAATTGGAGAACCATGATCGCTGATGTCTGTCGCACATCTGGCACTGGATACACGTGAATCGAACTCAAGTCTTCTGCGCAAGGCAGGGTAGCGCCTAATCACTACACAACAGACGCTGGTTTGTATGAGTAGAGAAGCACATCGACATGTTCATTTAGTGCTGGGGAAAAGTGAAAATGGTGAAATGATGAAATGATATATGTTTAACGCCCCTATCAACAATTTTAGGTTATTAAAGAGGTGGGACCTTCGAGTTTAACGTCCATCCCCGAAAGGACCGAGCCACGAGGGAAATTCGTGTAAAGTGCCTCTCCCAAGGACACAAAATTGGACTGAGCGGAGGCTCGAACACCCGAACTTGCAATCGCACGATTACGAGTCCGGTAACTGACAACTACGCCGTCGACACCTCTGCGAAAAAAAGAGACAAAAACAACAGAGGGAGAGTAAAGAAACAGGATCTTCCACACGTAACAAACGCTAGTCAAAGTAAAAAAAAACAAAAAAAGAAAAAGATAACCAACCTGGAAGGAGAGAGACTGCAAAGAAGTTGAACCACGTGACTTCTAATTGAAGCCACACCAAGCAGGACGCCACGGCCCAGAACAAAGTTCTCCATCTATTGGCCGAGCTGGGATTCGAGCCGAAATATCCTGGCACAAACAGCGGGCATTTTGAGCTGTATAGTAGCCACTGTAGAAACTTCAGCATAATGTTGACTGCCGGATGTCACAGTAATAAAAAACTGCCTAAATCATTGTTGTTTTGAAAATGAAGTACTGGTAATATATATGAGTGTAACACCCCTATCAACACTTTTAGGTTATTTAAGAAGCGGGACCTCGAAATTAAACGTTTATTTCCAAATATATAAATCCAAATTAAATAGGAAATTTACGTAAAGTGCCTTTCTCATGGACAACGTCGAAAGTCCGAAATGAGACTCAAATTCCTGAACCCCGCAATCTCACGATGACGGGTCTGGTAGCCTCACCACTAGCTAGGCTACCGACGCCACTGTGTTTTGAGATAGTTGGAAAAAGTCAGCGCCTAGGCCTGCCGAAGGCAGCTCTATAACTTGACAAAACTGAAAAGTAAATTCGCTAAATAATTAAGATTTTTAATACACGAAACAAAACCAAACAATATACTGGTATTTTTAGTACAAAAGTAGCGTTACAAGAAACTTGAAAAATAGTAACATTATAGGCAATCATGTAACATTATGTTTGTGATAAAATGTAGAATACAAAATCTGCCATGATGTGGTAAGTTGCAGCCTCTATTACGGTAAATGTTCTTATCAAAACCTTTAATCATCCATCTTTTTTAAATGTATAATATGTGTACGTCCCCATCTACACAATATAGCCAATCCGGGCTCAGAATTAGAAAGATACAACATCCAGGTAGAAAGACGGAGTTCTCGATAAAAATCCTCCAACATCAGGAATAAAACTCCTGGTCTCATGCTTGTCACATCGAAGCTCCTAGCCCTCTAGACTCTAGATTCTACACCACAAAATGTAACGCAGTTTTAAAACAAACAAACTTATTTTTACTTTTCTGTCCTCTTATACCATGAGGTATTTGTGGAAATGCACTTTTATTGTAACCCATAAGCTCAAAGATCTGCGCAATGTGACTGTGGGGAAATCACACTAAATGCACCACCTCTATGTGGACAGCTGTTTATCAATGAGGTCAATACGTTCTACTTACTTTTTCTCACTGCACTGCAATAATGTTTATGAATGAGACAGGAAAGTTCAAACCTTTCCTTTCAAAAACCGTGCAAAAAGACGCACGATTTCTGGGCTGCACATTTGTTTCTTTCGTTAATATAAAAGACTAAACACGTGTGAAAGCAGTAGAGAAAGTCTTTATACAGGAACAAATATTTGATTTTTACTTAACGGACGCTGAGTGATCATGTGATCGCATTTAGGTTTGGGACAGAAATTTGAGATTCTCTATTAAGGAGAGATAATTATAGGTCAAACGTCTCACCCTCTGAATCATAATTCCAGTTTCTCATCTCAGTGTTTCTTTCATCATGATTGACTACAAAAAGCTAATTTTCTTGACGTTTTAAGTTTGGAAATGATTAAGACTGCTGTCTTTCCTAAATGGATGAGAGCTGCTCGTGTGATCTTAAATTAAGAGAAACCCACAAAAATACATGGCTCCTTTAATGTATTTTTAGTAGAGGTTTTACGGCGCTCGCCAGGTCACATGAGCGCAAAGGGGTGGATATCAACAGAGCAGGCCTTACAGGGAATCGGGCTTACTCTGCTCACCTCTCTAGCTTCAACAGCACTCCTAGTCTGCTTCGACTATCAAGGCACACCACAAATAACGGGTCACAAGAGTGTGACAAACATATAAAAGAAGGAGAGGTAAGATAGCCATAGTAAGGATTAGGAAAGAAAAAGCAGCAGTTCTCTGTTGCATTTCAGGCACAGTTATGAGCATAACATTGATGAATCAGCCCATCAATTCTACTGTGCATAAGAACATGGCTAATGCCGCCCCCCCCCCCTTTGGGAATGGCCTAAAGACACTTTAGTCAGTTGCACCGCCCCGAGGGATTGTCCCTTTAATAAAGTTTTGTTGGCTACCAGACCATTCTAATGAAGGAAATACTCAAGGCAAGATGCGGGGCAAAAGGACCAAAAGTGGAGAAAAAAAATGGAACGATAACATGGACGGGCCTAAATATGACAGTGTATAATAACGGCAGCTAGAGACACCACTGGTGGGTCAATGCACGTGAACTCCTGAGCCAGAGATGACACCAGGTCTAGGATACAAGTTAAAACTAGAATCAGGTCACAGAATTTTTACTTGTATGTCGCAAATGCAGGGATAGCAAACATAAAATATCTTAAAAACCTTAAGTGTTTATGTACCAACAAGACATTTGAAATCAACGGATAAGAATCTTATGAAGTCTCATGTTGGGTGGAAGAGTTTTTTTCGTAAGTCCCAAAAATGTGTAATTCCCTCACAAAAGAAAATGAGTATATAAAAAAAGGTTAGAACGATTCCCTCTTTGGATTTGCTATAAATGAAAACAATTTTTTTAAAATAAAAAAGGGATACTACACTACAAATTAGCCTACTGGCAAAGGCCCCGCACAACCACAATAATAAAAAGATTCGTTTTAGTACGATTTTTGCGACACTTGCAACACAATTTGGTCACATGAGTGCCGAAGATCAGGCATAACTTAAAAGTATCATACAAAGAAAATAATTAAGATCAATAAAGACAACAGATGATAGTTTAAAACAGAACAAACCACACTACCGCCCCCGCTAGGCCTAACCAACCACACAAAAAGATTCGTTAAGCCCAAACTTTTAGTATCGCTCTCACAAAGCTCTTTAGCCTTGTAAATACGGAACTGATGCAGGCATCGAGAAATGACCAGAGTAGAGTAATTTGGGTAAAGAAAAGCACATCAACACAAAGGTCGTTTAGTGCTGGGAATCAAGTAAGACAGACGGAAACATTATAGACGAATGATGGGTTGGTGATTATATTTAGTGCGAACTAAGAGGAAAATGTAAAAATCAATATACTAATAATTATTTTTAAAAACAAATAAATAAATAAATAAATCAAGCTTATTATAAAATTAAAAAGGAACCCCATTGTTTGGGTAAAGAGATTGGTTGATCGACTGACTTTATCTGTATGACAACATATCGAAACAAATGTTAGTTTAGAGAAGAATATCACAACAC
>NW_004797293.1:721291-730565 GCF_000002075.1 Aplysia californica | reverse complement strand
AACAACAACAACAACAACAACAACAACAACAACAATAACAACAACAACAAGCGGAAGAACTAGAAGAACAAGAAGAAGAAAAACAAGACGAAGAAGATATATAAATTATACCAAACACTTATTCTGTTTTTTTATTCTTTGCTTTCCTCAGCTGCAAAGACTTCAAAGAAGGAAAGCAGCAAAGGTGAGATATTTGTACTTGGGACTCTTTTAACAACCAGTTAACTCACTTTACTTCTAAGCATGTTTGTGCTCGTCAACCTTTTTAATGACCAGCGCATACATCTGCCACCTTTAGAAAGGTAATATTTTTTAACTGCCCACTTACATGTAGATTTATTTCTAAACGTGGCATTAAAAAAAACAACATCGCTACCTTAGAATTAAAAAGTTCTCTCTGGCATTTTTGACCGCTTAAGTTCTGAAGACCATGAGGTCAGAAACGAAATGTGCTTTATCAAAATCGTAAGATTATTCGGAGTCGTTATCAATATATTGAAAGAACTGCATTCGAAAAGGCTTGACATGTTGTGAGACTGAAAACTTTTTTACGTCAAATTTCTCAAAACTTGGTAGTTTATGACAGAAATTGAAATTCTGAGGTAGCGACATGTCAGTGTCCGGGAGATTCCCACCCTCAACCAAAAATTACCAAATCGCTCAGTTAAAATAACATTTATTATATATAATATATATTTTATCGAAACACAAAAGTCAGTTATTGCAAGTTTGAGTTTGCGTAGGTGTTTTACGACACTACCGACTCAGATTTGGTAATTAAGGCAAGGCAGAAAATGAAATTTCTACGAAAACAATAGAAAAGGTAAAGAAGTTGGCTGTTAAAACCAATGCAAGGAACTCATAACTTCTATTAGCTATAATGATGTGGCCGTCCTTTAGAACTGTCACCAGCTTCCCTCGTGCTGCATACCACCCAAAAAGAGTGGCACGCCACACGCAGTGTTCTGGCATAACATACGGACATGGTTCAGTTGAGTACAAAGAGAACCACATCGACACAATGAAGTAAGTAAGACAAACAAAAAATAATTTTGAAATTGTATACAGTGGCAGTGGGTGAATCATTAATGTGGGTGGGGGCTAAGAAATGAGGGTAGGTTGAGTTCAAAGGTAAGATTTTCTCGGTTCAGAGGAGATTCTAGATCTAGATATCTGTGAGTATTATGTTAGTTTGTGTAGCCTCTGTTCGTGCATGCGTGCGTGTGTGTTACACACTCACAAACAGACATACAAGAGTAACTGGATTTGGCTGTGAATCTACCAAGCTGGTATTCTAGACTAAACTTGGACATTAATGAGTACCCATGAAGGCGTGTGTGAGCCATACAGGAGTCCAAACCAAATTCGGAGACAAAATTCGGAGACTGTCTTCCCCGTCAGTGAAACGTCTGGGCTTGTCGGCACATAGAATAAGAATTCCTGCCGTATCTAAACTGAAAAAAAAGAGTTATACTTCAAAAGAGAAACAAAAAATACAATGTTAAAACAGCCACTTCACCGTATCACAGACTGTGCGCAAGTGACAAGAGCAAGAATCATGAGGTCAATGCCCGGATGTCGCTCTAGCGCACAACACAATAACTGGCCAATCGTAACATTCTTTTTCTTTCACATGTTATAAGAAACTACCAGATATGTTATAGGTTATAATAATCAATAATATTTTTTAAACTTAAGACGAAAGAGTGAGGGGTGAAGCCTTTTGGGGTTAACTACGTCGAATAGAGCCTGGCTGGCAGGTCTGAGCGACATATTGTTCTCTTAATAATGTTAAAACAACATAAATAAACTAATACAATGTAAATCTTGATCTTGCGTGTGCAAGAAGCACGTGCGTCCCCTTTCTCACAAGCTCAAAAAAGGTATGGTCTTCCACAGAAGTGATATCCAGTTCTGATAGGAGCCAACCGATTTACCTGACAAATTATTTAAAAAATCAAAGTTGGAGGGATTTGAGGGGGAGGGGCAAAGAAGACATTTTCAAAATTATGTAAATAATAGCACCAGAACAATGGTTAGATCTAGTTGAAATATTGTAGCCCTTGCACGTACCTTATTGAAGAAACATGGCCCGACTAAAGTTGTGAACAGGATAAATGTAGTCACCAGTGAGTCGACCTAGTTGGTATTCCAGACTTTACGTGGACAAATTATGAGTACTCACGCGGGTGTGTGCATGAACCAAAGAGATAGAGTCTAAATCTATCAGCTACGTACCCGGCGAAAAATAATATCTAGATCTGTCATTTTCCCTCTCTTTATGAGGTGAGAAAAGTGGTAACCTTCAGCAAAAATTAAACGCTTTCACAATTTCATCACGTTAAAAAAGAAGAATCAAAACTTCATCAGACCACAAACGGTGTGCACGTGGCAAGTCGTGCCAGAAACATGGGATGAGTGTCTGAATGTAATGCGACACAATAGTTTTATTGACCATACGTAGCTTTCTGTTTCCTGTATGGTAAACAACTACTATTGTTGCCGTGAGTTCATTTTCTTTTTTTACTTAAAAAAATAATAAAATGGAACACGGAACGTTGGAGAGCTTCTGGGCTTACAGGGTCGAATGAAGCGTGATTTCATGGTTTTAGCGATGAATTTTAGAATATAAATGCAATTTAAAAAATAACAAATTATAGCGTGTGGAAGAAATCACAAACTGTAAATAAGTGAAAATGTTAAACGGCGTGCATATCATGCGTTTGTTAATAAAGATAGACAAACAGAGAGAGCGAGAGAGAGAGAGAGAGAGAGAGAGAGAGAGAGAGAGAGAGAGAGAGAGAGAGAGAGAGAGAGAGAGAGAGAGAGAGAGAGAGAGAGAGAGAGAGAGAGAGAGAGAGAGAGAGATTGAGGGGGGGGGGGAGACAGAGCGACGAGACAGACATTACAGGCATATAAAATAATAACAATAGCTACGTGATGCACCTTGAGCTGTACATTTGCACGCAATGTGAAATTTGTAGTGAATTACAAGGTAAAGCCTACGTGTAATAAGCATTAGTTTCACCTTGAATCAAGATGTCACTTTATTTCCTGAAAACGCATTCGAGACAACCTTAGAAATGTTGAAATTCTGAATATTAAAGATCATTCGTGCATTTGTATTAAATCCCAACTTGTGCCTGGAAAGCCCGCAGCCTCTCCCTTGCTGGAAAGTGATGCTCAGAAGTGAAAATCAAATTTAATGCTTTCCCGAATACATTAAATGGGTTCTTTGGTAGAGAAATATTGAATTATTGTATATTGCTCCTCCGAAAGATAGCCAAATTTTTATGATAATCGAGTGTCATTCGTACGCCACAGGGTCACTGGCGTTGAAGTGGCGTCGGTAGCCAAGTGGTTGGACTACCGGACACGTAATCATGAGATTGCGGGTTCGGGAGTTCGAACACCAGCTCGGTCCTACATTGTGTCCTTGGGAAAGGCAATTTACACGACATTCCCACTTGTCTCGGTCCTTTCGGAGATGGACGATAAAATAGGAGGTCCCACCTCGTAAATGACCTAACACTGTTGAAAGGGGCGTTAAACCTATACTATTTCACCATTTTCAGTGGCGCTGACTAGGTAAATGTTTCTTGTTCCTACTATTTCTTCCGCAGTCCTCTTTTCCGTAAACGGTAGCACATTGACCGTAAAAAAACAACAACAAAATCTAGCGCCTTCAGAAGGATCTATCTGGTCGTAAAAGACGAATGAAAACAAGATTAAGCCAGTCCACTTGAGAGTCTACCGTTATGTTTCAGTTTTACTTTTACGGCTCACCACTACCGAACCAGTCAGACATTTTTGTTTATCTTGGTTTCCTCGAATGCGCGGGACACATTACACTATTTATGTTTTGTAGACATTTTGAATTTTGTACGGGTGGTTGCCGAAGCCTATCTTATAGATTTTGGAACCACTTGGCACAATTTGCCCAAGGGACCCTGGGTTTTTTCGTCCTTTTCCGAGAAGGCTAGGTGTTAGATCTTACCTACCCAAAGACCAGGGATGTGTCTGAAAGACAGCAATAAGAAGGAGCCAAGGGTTAGCAGTAGAAAGGTAGCAGAAAATTCTAGGGGCCCAGAGGAAGGGGAGGGGGTTGCAGAAAGTGGAGACGAAAGCAAACAACAGATTATGATTAGAGAGCATTCATTGTTCATTCATTGTTTCAGGAAACAATATCCTTGCATTCTGGACACGTCCATTGATGCTCCGTTGCTCTCTCTAAAATTCGGGTGAGGGTCTTTCTACTGATTGTGCCGCTGCATATCTGGTTGAACGTTCTTCATTTCTTTGTTTCAAGGGTGCCAGATTTTCCGCTTCCTTTCTGTACTCCTAAAACCATCATCCTCTTCACCACGGTAGTGGCCTCTGCATCCTTATCTTCCTCTTCAATCAGGTGGCGAGAAAGACATTTTTGGATCTCGACCTTTTCTGGTTGAACCGTGCTATCCACTGAGGTGGCCTCACCAGTCAGTCTGTCGACTTTTTCATATCCTTAAACGCCTGCATGGCCAAGGCAGAAAATCTATGTGAGCGGTCTTATTGGCGTTGCTTCGATCAGTTGAAACCATTAACTCTGGTCTCTGGAAAACTCTTTCGATCTTTCGGGGGGTAAACATGGAATCTGTGATGAGAACAGCATGGGTTGTGTGGAAGCGATCTTGGGTCATCCTTTCAAGGGCTTTTGTGACAGCTTTATTTTTCCATTCGCATACTTGATGTAGCCCTGCTGCAGGCTCCAGATGCACTGTGGATGATTTTATTTTTGACGAATACAACAAATCCCTATCCACTTCGCTGGCTAATTTTTTTCACTGAGCCATCTGTATAAATTACAGGATCCCCTGCTTTTGAGTTTTTGTCTACAATTTCGTTGATATCACTCTCGTTGTTAGAAGCCGAAACATTTCTTCTGTCTCTGCCAATGCTTATTTGATTATTTGATTAGAATGCAGGAATGATGAAAGAAGAACATTTTTTTTAAAAGAAGAGAATTTTCGGTCACTGTCAGGTCTCAAACCCCGGTCCTATTGAATGAGAGGCGAACCCCGTACTTCTAGACTATGAGACCCCCCCCCCCCCCCCTCCTTTTTTGACGCGGTACCAGCACTGGCTGAGTCTAAAAAATGTTCCATTGGCGATCTACTTGCCTACTACGACAAACAACTAAGGCTCTAACATAGACCTCAGAAATAAACCATCTCCTCAAGCTTAAAGTTCAACTTAACTTAAACCCTAGCCCTAATCTCAACCTTAACCCTAACCAATTGACACACCATACAGACACTGAGGTCTGTCGGGGAGACCTTCAAGTGCACTGGCATCAATGAGACTAGGTGCTAGTAAGAAAATTTCTCTGACGCAAGATATACATCAAACTAACATAATCATAAACACAAAGCACAAACACTATCGGAATAGGAAAGCACAACAGTGCCCACGTGGGAAGGATGACAGGTTTAATACCTCTTTTGGTCCAAATTGATTCACCACAACCACAGAATGAACTTTTGGTGGATCTCTTCGTTAACTTTTGATAAAGGTCTTACTGACACGGGCGTGGACAAACTCTTCGGATCATGGGTCACTTCTACCGGGAATGAACAGCCCTTTTATTTGTGGATTGGGAGCGCTAGTTACTTTTTAAAAATTGAAAAAAAAACAACAACAAAATATCAACCGCATTAGCCACCTATAATGAAAATTTCAATAAAATAATATCAGAATTGTTTTAATTAAGCAAACAGTACACGTTTCTTTAAATTACACAACGATATCAAGTTGTTTGTGACTCTAGTATTTTGTCAAATGTGACCATTTTTGCGGAAATTCATTCATTTCCATAAAAAAAAAATCGACGAATACTTCAATTGGCGGTGCTCACCCAGTCTTGATAAAGAGCCACGTTTGGGTAGCAGGCCGTAACTTTCCCACCCGTGATCTTAACATTTTGAAAGAGTATATCTGGTGGCTGAAACCGGATTTTAGTTCACGGTTATTTTTACATGTATACTTTTTTCCTTTTGTGAACGAGATCATATTTTTTATCCTATGAACTACTTTAAAGTGAATTAAAATCATTATAACATTGCTTTCGGCCTTTTGGGGAAGGTAGATATTCTTAGCCCCCATCGCCATAATTTAGATCATACAGCAGGCTGGATGCGATCCTTTCTGCAAGGGGCAACCCAGACTGAGGGGTATACAACATCCCATCAGAAATATCGAGATACACAATACAAATTCTAACCCCTCTGGAATCGAACTCGGATTTCCTTCATGCGACTGCAAAGCGCCTAACCACAACACAACTGATACCAATGCACATAAAGGCCAAAGCCTTATATTTTGATTTTGAACGCAAACCATGGTAGGGGCCGAAATCAATCAACATGTTCACTTTGAACAAGAAAATCTTGTTTATTCTACAAATATACAAAAGTGAAGTCAGTCAAAAAGGAGCATACATGTATCCACTCTATTCACTTCGACTCGATGGAGAGTGGCAAAAGTATGCTTGTTCTAATAATAATATATTATCGGATATTAGAATACAAAATGATTATCATTTTCTTCTTCTTCAGGTGCCCCTGGAGCAAACATTGACCCCCCCCCCCCCCCCCACAAACCGGGGCAGTGCTACAGACTGAAATTGTCTTTAGCCATTTCCAAAGGGGGGGGGGGGGTTATTAACATGTTTTTATGTACAGTAGAGCTGTAAATGAGCTGATTTATCAATGTCATGCTCATACTGTGCCGGAACAACATAGGGGGAACTGCTGCTTTTCCCTTCCTCATCTTTACTATCGTCATTTTCCCCCTACTTCTTTTGTAATAGTGTCACTTTTTTGTGAACTGCTATTTCCCGTGTGCCTTGATAGTCGAAGCAGACTGTGTGCCGTTGAAGTTGGAGAGGTGATCAGAGTAAGCCTGATTCCCCCTTTGGACTTCTCTGTTGACATCCACCCTTTGGCGCTCATAATATGACCTTATGCAGTTGTGAGCGCCGTAAAATGAATAAAACATTGACGATCATGGTACACCATTCCTTCCTGTTGTCTGTCTTCTTGATCTGCTCCGTTTTTCTCTTTGTGTTATTCTTTGCAAAGTTGTTCAGGCCAGCTATGTATTATGATTTTGTGTGTCTTCCATTGCTCTTTCTTTCCTCTATCTTTTCACACAATAGCAGTTCCTCCAGTACATTTGGGCTGTTTACGTGGCTAAATAATCTCAGTTGTTTTTTTGGGGGTTTTGATTATAGATCTTTCACATCCTGCCATTTGAAGCACTTCTCTAGATCTATTTGTTTTCCTCTCTGTCTATGAAAGTATTCTGTGATTTGCTAGTCGCCGATAGCTCTGTTTCGCACCACTTGTGAACGCCTTCAAAGGCGATACTCCCACTTCGCATCTCTAGCCTATCATGGACAACCCAGACTTGGATGAGGAGGCGGATCAGGTAGAGCTAGATCTACATCTTTGCTTTTGTAAAAGGTTTAAATTAACCAAGAAAACAGTCTCAAAAGTGGATTATGTCTCCGGAGGAGGAGTTCTGTGTACATTCTCAAATTCCACGACCACTGTTTTACAGTTTTAGGAACCTGAGACCACCAGCCCACCATCCAATCTTACGCCATCTCCGATCCCCCACCTTTCGGGGTTGAAAAAATAATGAGCCTAGCCTGCATACCAAGATTTTTTTTCTCTATTTGTTGTAAACCAACTTATGCTCCTCGTTGAGCCTTTCATAATTATTAATGCTTTGGCTACGCCTTCGAGATCAACATGTCTACCCTGGAATGGTTTGAAAGGTTTGCCTCGACTTCAAATAATGAAAAATTATACTCTGAAAGAGAAAGTTTATGCAAAGTTTTTGAAAAGAAACACAATTTGTATAACGCAAATTTCAGCTCAACATCAAGTTTGGTACATTTTACAATCTATATCTCAACTGACGCAGACCCATTTGAAACATTCTCAATTTCCTGTGAAGCATACAATGCAAGCTGCCTTTTTACAAGCTTTTTGAACACACTGACAAGATAGTTCGCTGTCTATGGCCAGGTACCCATTCACAATTGAGGGAAGTGAGGAAATTCCCCCTCAGTGCCTTTCTCAAGGATACAATAATATTATTATTTTGATCTGGTCGGTTTCGCAACCTCAAGACTGTCAAGACTACAAGTCAACCCAGTAACCTAACGATTTTAAAAAAAATTGGATTTGTAAAATAGAGCAGTGGGGGCGGGTAGGGTGTCTCTGGCAGGCTTTACACTTTTGTCACTCCTGCTTTTGGTAGGAGTGAAGTATCCACCCCCACCCCACCCCAACCCCTCCCATCTTGACATTCACTCTACTTCTCAGCGGATCATCAAGTAATCAGCCTGCTGTTTCTCAATCTAATAAGACGACTGCACCGGCGCCGATTTGGCTCTTCATTGTCGCATACAGGAGACCTTAGTTCAGTTCCCAGGGGGGGGGGGGGAGAAAAAATATCGATGATCTCAGTCTTTCTGCTGGAATCATATCCCTCTCAGACCGGGTTGTTCCTGACAGGCGGAGTCGGAAGCGCAACTCCTAAATCATCTAAATTGTTTGGATGAGGGCGAAAAAACACCTTCATTTAATTTAAAGAATAAACATGACTGCTGCAGGACCCACCTGCAAAACCTTTTTGGACCCAGAGTGTTGCGCACTATAGATTTGATTAGCTTAAATAGTTTGAAATTGAGAGTTATACTTTAAATTTGCTTTGCTTTATTATAGTACACGTTTTAATGATCGGGGCTCTACGTTTGCTCAGTTAGTATTAGGCTGGACTGCGAAATGTATGGCATTGGTTCCAATCCCCAACGGCATGTTCTGAACTTGGGTTCTTTCGTGGAGTTTTTAAGGCTATTCACCTATTTGGCTTGGTCCTATCGGGGATGGATCTTAAATTTATAGGCACTGCCCCTTGAATAACCTGATTAATGATGTGTCCTGTCCTATATCCATGCAAATCTGATTTGTTTCCCTCAGAAAAATGCCCCTGCGGATGAGGAGGTGGGGACGAAGTACAACGCTCTCTTCTACCCCGGAGAATTCTTCATCTTCTGGAACGTTCTGGTTCCCCTCAGCGTTCTCCTCAACATCCGCCATTTCGGCCTGCGCGCGCATGAGCTTGGGCTCGCTGTGGCCTTGGCCTTGAACCCGTACCTTTTGAAGTTTGTCTTACATGTGGGTGATATGCAATCCTAAGCAAAGGAAGATTTCTACTTTGAACC
>NW_004797293.1:717604-720131 GCF_000002075.1 Aplysia californica | reverse complement strand
GAGAGAGGTGGGGGGAGGGGGAGTCATATGTACATGTACATGCGATGTGCTTTTTTATGGGCATATACGCTCATTCAAGTTTGTGTATGTCAATGAAAAACACATTTTCTGAGAAGCCGAACATATTTTTTTCTTAGTATTTTAGAATCTTCTTGGGAAAATGATATAGACTGTACTTTGGGGGGCTCTGGTGGTCTAGAGGTTACTGTGTTTGTTGCCTTCCATTCAACAGGTCCAGGGTTTGAAACCTGACAGCGACGAAACATTTTCTTCCCTAGAATGTTTTCTCACCTCTTTTCCTGCGCTCTAACCATGAACATTTTCTGTCGTCTGTTTTCGTCTCCTCCCGAGCAAAATTCCAAATTAATTCCTACCAAATTAAAAATATTTAATGACCATGTGTCCCGCGCACTCATAACGACCTTATGCAGCTGTGAGCGCGTAAAGCACCCTCCAAAACAAAACATCAAAAAATGTATTATACAGGGCTATACAAATGCTACTGATTCATCATTACTGGAATCAATAATGAGGAATAGGTTTTTCTACTTTTATTGAACTACACTTCTCACGTATCTCTGCCCAGCCTGTGGAGACCGGTGACCCGTAGTCTGTTGTCCGGCCTACAGAAGCTGGCACCTGGCCAGCCCGCCGAGTACATGGTCCAGGCTCGTGACGTCATCGCCCTGTGTTTCTCTGTCGGCGTCTTCCTGCACTCTCTCTACTTCCACAGGTACGTCAGCTCTAATATAGTGGTTTGCCCATTGGTCTATGTACAGGTTGAAACAGAAACAACCCAAGAGACTTTTCCCTCCGTCCTAGCCCCCCCCCCCCCATACTGTGCTGCATCAGAACACGAGGCTCGTTCAAATTGTTTAGAACATTATTTTTACTTTTTGAGATACAATTGAAGATATTTGAGACAGCAAGGTGAAATCAGGCGCTCGTCAGAATAATGAAAATGAAGAAACTGGCATTTTCTCGCAGGTTTGGGAATTTTAAATTGAAGTTTTAGTTTTTTGCTTCACCTTCTATGTCCATTAAAGAACACATTTATATTTGGATTTTATTGAAAAACATTGATTAAATGCACCAAAATTGTAAAGTATCAGTTTCCATGGACTCTCAAGCTAATGGAAAGAACTTAACTTTTGCTGCCATTTTCTTGCAAATTTTTCCTCCAAAACTATCCTTCAATTGTCAATATTTCGACTTGTGTCCAAGATATAGTTAAATGGATATTTTTTTCTTAGAAAGCAAGACAAACGAACAAGCTTAAGATGATACCAATAACTCCACTTGCCCAAAAATTGACAAGCGCCGGATTCCACCTCGTTGTGACACACACACACACACACACACACACACATATATATATATATATATATATATATATATATATATATATATATATATATATATTATATATAATATTGGCCTATGTTTCACTCATATCACACACAACCTGTTTGAAAGAGAAACACTAACAAGCAAACATTTCACTAATCTAAAATTATCTCAATACAAATAAAATTTAAAAGTTTCCAAACACTTGAAATCATAAAAATCAAGTCATATTTTAAAAAGACCTCACGTTTTGCTACAAAAAACAAAAACTGCATTTTCTGCGCGACCAACTTTAATGCTCTCCCAAAATCTTTTGAAGCACCGTACGTCACACTCATTTCCTACCCCCCCTCCCCACCCCACCCCCACACTTTATTTTCAGCCAATGCAATCGGTGCATAGGCAAAAGTCCTTGTCCAAGTTCGGCCGGCAAGACTTTCTTCAAACGCCCAAAGAGTCGAATGTGAGGCTTCTACAGAAGAAAAGCAACAACAATAACAAACCGAAGACAGACAGACAATTACATTTATAGAACTAAGAAACAAACAAAAAGAGACAATCAGCGCCTTTGTTGGGTACATTAATTCGACTTACTATAAACTAACAATAGTCTTTTATGCATGGCCTCACGGAGACCACAGAGTGGCCTCAACGAGAGTGGATACACTGAATATCCGTTGCAGGTCAAGTAAAGTCTGAATGGAGAAATGAAGAATACATTTATTAGTACGTCTTGAAAGTGTTGGTGTCGGTGGTTCGCTTGTGCTCTGGTGTGGTTTGCTTCTTCTTTCCAGTCAAACATAATATGATGTCGTCCTTATCTCTCCTCCTTTTTCGTGTTTCTGACTCTCTTATGACACCTGTAATCTTTGTCACTTGTATGACCAAATTGTGTTGCAATAGGCGTAAAACTTTTCCTAAAAAAAATAAATAAATTACAATGTGTTGATAAAATCACCGAGCTTTCTGCTACACATCCTGCAGAGTACAGTTTTCTGAGAAGACTCGAAGCAATGCGCTTTGACTTTGAGATCTGAGTGGCCTCTATTGGTGTTGGCAATTTTTGTAAGACACGGCTATGTGTTTGTATTTGTGTGTGTGTGTGTGTTTGTGTGTGTGTGTGTGTGTGTGTGTATGTGTGTGTGTATGTGTGTGTGTGTGTGTGTGTGTGTGTGTGTGT
>NW_004797293.1:715305-717504 GCF_000002075.1 Aplysia californica | reverse complement strand
TGTATAAAGTCGTCGTAGGCCCGACTGTCCATCCGGAGAAGGATGGCGTGTGACAGAAAGGTCTTGAAACCAAAGGCCAGATTGTCGAAGTTTGTGGACGGCTCGTGATCAGCTAGGTGGGCAAAGGTCATGAGACCGGGCCCGGGCCCAAACTTGTAGGACACACTTTCTGTGGATGAAGAGAAAGAAGGAGTGCACGACAGTTACTAACGTTCAAACTAATTGTCTTTTGGTTTCGTATTAGTAAGAGTTTTTTTAACGGCACTTTGTAACAGAAATATAGGTCGTATAAATGCCAAAGATTAGAAGTGTTACAAGGAAGTAACAAACACAAAAAAAGGAGGAGAGATGAGGAAGATAGATGTTTAATAGGAAGGAGCAAACCACACCAGAGCACCTGCTAACAACGCACAAAATCGTTTTTGTCGACGTTAAAAAAAGGAAACCCCACACATGACAAAACAAATCAGACGTATACACGCTCTGTTGAGAAAGGACCGTGGCCTGTGGAAAAGGCTCATATGAGGTCGATGAGGTCAAAGGTGGAAGAAGTAAAGAAAAATACACACTATTTGCTGAGACCTTACTTATGTCTGACCTTCCCGACGGGGGGTATTGGGGACTTAAAGAACTGGTCTGTTTCTTTCCGATGGATTTCATTTAAGCAAAGGTTAAGATAGACAAGCCCTGTTTGTATGCATGTGGACTTCTTTCTCTCCTTGTCCTCTTTCTTGCCCCTCTCTTTTATTCCACCCCGATCCCCAAAGAGAGACAGAGACAGAGAGAAACAGAGATAGACACAGACAAACAGAGACAGACAGACAGACAGACAGACAGACTGACTGAGAAACAGACGGAAGGTAGACAGGTAGACAGGTAGACAGGTAGACAGACAGATTGACAGACGGAGGGAGAGAGAGAGAGGGAGAGAGAGAGAGAGAGAGAGAGAGAGAAGAGAGAGAGAGGAAATTAAGGCTGTATATATTTTAAAATGCTGTTTGTGAGAAAATATCTCACAAGAAGAGAGCCTCAATTATCAACGTACAAGTTCGTATTCTAAAAAAAGATAAGACAAAAGAAATCTTGAAACGACTATACAAGATACATTAATTGATACCAAACTTAAACCACAACCCACTTATCCACCGACACTATTGGGTTATTTGGACACGAAAGAAAAAAAATCACAAACACGTTTATACAATTCTTCCACCCCCTAAACAGCAAACAAACAAACAAACAAACAAAAAAACCAACCAACCAACCAACCAACCAACCAACCAACCAACCAACCAACCAACCAACCAACCAACCAAACATCAAAAAACAACCCCCCACCCCCAAGTAAACAAACAAACAAACAAATATTCACACCATTGAACAAACAAACAACAAAACAAACTAACAATAAAACAAACAAAAATGTCTTCGAAATACCCCCTCCACCCCCAACCCCCCCAGCAAACAAACCAATCCTTTGTATTCTCCAGAATGGGTTGAACGACCACAGAACAAAGCTATCGCCCTGGGGAAGGATCTCGTGCTGAGCTGTCAGGCTAAAGCCTCTGCTGGTGCTGTTGCGCCAGAGAACGCTGTTGCTGTTGTGGACGCTATTGCTGATGAAGATGTTGCTGTTTCCAAGGCGGTACTGTCCTACACGTGGCTGTTGGAGGGAGGGGCTGTACCCGCCAGGGCGTCTGTGTTCTCCAACCACTCCCTGTTCCTGCCGTCTGCGCGGACCCAAGACCTGGGAACTTACGGATGTACGGTGGACCTGCACGTGACCTTCTCCAACGGAAGTACTACCCGGGTCAACGACACGCTAGAGGCGCTGGTTATTGAAGCTTGTGAGTTGTTTTGTTGTGGGGTCTTTGGGCTGTTTTTTAAAGTTTGTTTTTTGTTTGTTTTTTTTTGGGGGTTGGGGGGTGGGGGTTCAGGAGGCTCTGGTTATTGAAGCTTGCAAGATGTTTTTGTTGTGGGTTCTTTTTGTTTTTGTTTTTTAATTTTTTGTTCTTTCTCCAACGGGAGGACGGCTTGGGTCAAGGACACGCTAGAGGCGCTGATTATTGAGGCTTGTGATTTACTTTTGTTGTAGGTTCTTTTTTGTTTTGTTTTTGTTATTTAGTTTGTTTGTTTGTTGTTGTTGTTGTTGTTGTTTAGTTCTTTTTCCAACTGAAGTACGGCTCAAGCCAACGACAC
>NW_004797293.1:681451-715205 GCF_000002075.1 Aplysia californica | reverse complement strand
GGGGGGTGTTGAAGTAAGTTGAAATTGACGGACACCTTTATTGATGGCAACCACAAAGACCTAGATTTACACGACATGTATATTTTGTGTGTGTTGGATGCTTACCCAAGTGACAAGACTTGGCAACAATACATGTCATTCCTTTAAGGATTTCATTTTTTAAAATAATAAAAGTACGTTTATCGCTTGCTAGAGGAATATGATTTGACCTTTTTACTTTTTTGTACTAGCTGAATGAGTAAAAGTCAATAAAATAATATGTTATATTCTTATTGGTGTATTTAATGTTTCAAAAGAACATTTCAATATGTTTTAATTGTTTTCGAATTTTAAAAAATGTTTTTGGTTCTGTTAACACAGTTACTGTTGCTGTTTTTTCTGTGTGTCGTTGTTGCTTTTGATGCATTGTTTTTCTTCTTTATTAGTACAATTAGGGGGCGTTAAAAACAGGCCATTGTTTACATTGTTGAAACATTTACTGCTGCTAATATTTTTGTAGTTTACATTGCTGGTAAATTTTTGCTGCTAGCTGTTTTCATTGTTGCTAGTGCTCTTATAGCTTTTCTTCTTCTTTTTTTTTGTTAAATTGTTTTTTGTTCATTTTTGTAAGTCAGTGTTTTGGAGCGCTCGCAACAGCATAAGGTCGCAATATGAGCACCCAGGACACATTAAGCACTTATCAGTTTTGTAAGAATTAAATTTAATTTTGAATTTCCCCCCGCTGCCAAAGCCAACTCTTGCCGATTTTATAATCAACAAGGGCTTTACATGCGCAACTTGCCCACAGGATCTCCGAGATTTCTTATGATGTTTTTAAAGGGTAAATGGGTCGTTTTCTTCTTTAATGTTTCTGACTGCCGTCTGTCCTTTCCCCAAGTCTTGATGACAGCTCATGTGTCTATGTAGCCCTTTGCAGGGGGAAGCAATTAAAATGGGAATACTATACTTTTATAGTAACCACACATCAACATTGCGTTTGGAGTTGGAAATGATAATAAAGTGGTTCCCAAGGAACGTAATCAGGAAACAATGTCGAAAAATGGTAAATTAAGCGTGAACTCCCTTGAAAGCACAAGACACCCACCCAACACGTACTTCCGGTCATTGGTTGATGTTGTAAACATCACAATTTCCAAGATGATTCACAGCCTTTTTATCATCAACAACACTGGGTATTGTTTGCCATTGTTTTTGATATATTGAAATTTCCTTCCGTATTTAAAGAAATCCCTATGTCAGGGTGAAGTTTAGCTACAACAGGGAGCATAAATATTGGCAACCTGTTATCGATATCAAAACCAAAGCCAAAGCGGTTCCTGGCCGGTACACTACACTACAAACAAGTACGTACACTACAACTACAACATCAACAAAGATGAACAGTAATTCATGACATATTAGAAACAGACCAGAAGACTCAACTGTGTGTTGTGTAATGTCTATGCCTAATACAAAATAATAAGGCCGGCTCTATTTCTCCGAGCGCTCGGGAAAATAAACTTTCATTAGGGTCTACTCTATTTCTCTGAACAGTTTCCGTTCTCGAGATTTGTTCTTGATAGGAAGTGGCTATCCTCACCCGGGGTGAAAATAAAAATATGATCGACCTCTCACCCTGGGTGAGACTTGCCAGCATAAATTTGCTATTCTCACCCGCTGTGAAACAAGACCTGTTTTACCTAATTTCGGAACACTGATTTTTGTTTATCTTTCCTTGTCTTGGAATTGAAAGGGAAGGGGTGAAACCCCCTGACTGCTCAAAGTCAAATGTGCTGAAATTACTAGATCTAGAATCTATAGAGTTAGACTTTGTGTGACATGTGAGGCATCGTGGTGAGATCAGGTGCTCGTTAAAATAATGAATCAACAAAGAAATCAATATTTTTTTGGCCAATATGGGCAAAATATTTAAAAAAAGAATTTTTTTGCTCAAAAACACCTGCCAAATATATGAATTTGGGAGGACTTCCGTAACGAACGACCACTATGAGACAGCAGAATTGAGGGCTACGGGTTGGGTTAGGGTGAGGCCTCTTCTTTTATATGTGTTTGATGGGGTGGTCGCTCGTATGGAAGTCCTTCCGTTAATTTAAAACACATTTTATGTGGAATTTACCGAAAAAGATTGATTAAAGGCACAAAAAATGTAAAGTTTTAGTTTGCAAGGACTCTCAGTTCATGGAAGTTACCAAATTTTGGCAGCCATTTTCTTGTTAATTTTACCTCTGAAACCAGGCAGCCCTGACCTCCTTCAATCGCAAATCTTTTGAGTTCAATTCGACATAGAGATGGATCATCTTTTTCACTAAAAGGAAAGCAAATAAAGGAACAGGCTTTAAGATATAATAACCCGATGCTAAAAAACTGATGAGCGCCTGATTCCACCACCTCATGACACATAATAGTAATAGAAAGAAAAATATTAAAAGAACTTATAGATTTAAAATTAAATTGGGTTGAATATTATAAAAATGTCATGCGTGTAAAATGGCATGGATAACAATGAAATCGAATTTTAAAGGGCTTTACAAAACCTGAGCATCAGACGTTGGTTAAAGTTAAAGAATATCTGAAGATTTTGTGTCACAAATTTGACAATTGGGTTATTTTGTTTGAAAAATTTTCTAGATTACAAGTTCTAGATCTAGTACAAGAACCTGTATTCAGACTCGATTAATTTGAGTAGGCCTAACATTATGAAGTTAAATTCGTCCTCAAGACTTTGTGATAAAAATTCTGTTGACTATTTTCTGTAAGTCTACTCACTCACTGTCATTTTTGTATATCTAAAAGTGTAACAGAAATGTCTTTTGGCCCAGTTGATTCACTCTTTCTGGACATGGTTTTTTTTTTGGGTCTAGACGTAATTAACTTGTGGCTCAATTTGGCTTCACAGGTGGTGTCCTAAATAACTTAATTTAATATTAAGCAAAACCATCATTCAAAACGTATCAAATTTCCTACTGGGAACACCAGGACCACAACAACCCGTCCGTGTTTTCCCCGCGGGCAAGTGTTGAGTTCCTGTGTGCTGTCGGCATTGCTGACCGTTTCTTGTGACGCCACAGTGCCAGAAGAAAGAGAGAGAGAAGGAAATTGAATGCGGAATACATTCCAACATGAAACAAGGATTAATTTTGAACATAAGTGTTACAAGGGATAGAAATGGCGATGGTGAAGAGAAAAATAAATTTTGATGGAAAAAATTACTTTCACCAAACTTGTGAAAGCCAATCAGCATAGCTATCTTATCACAAGCCAAGAGCATAATTCAGAAATTTCTGAATACGCAGCTTTTTATTTGAAAGCAATATTCCAGTTTTTGTGTAAGTTATGATATATTTATACTGAGTCCAATTACATCATTTTGTTGATGCAAGACCGCAAGAAATAATTCACTCGTTTTTTCCCCCAACTCACGCTTTCGCAAAGTGAAGCTAGATGTTTTCGTTTCCTAAACCCTTTCCAAGTTTTCAAAAATAATAAAAAAGTTATTATAAATGACGGATCATGTTAAAACGAGACAAGACTGAGGCACCCTGTCACAGCCGATATATTTGCGATATGTCCGGGAAGAGTAAGTTTTCAGACTTTTCTTCCATTTTTAACTCTTTTCTATTTCATGAACTTCATTTTGCCTGAAGATGTGATTTTGTTTGCTGTTGCTGAAGACAAAAAAGCTTCCAGGTTTTTTTTAAAATTATTGATGACAAATTTTATCGAAATCATTCAGTTCTTGATCACTTTCCCCCTTCTCTCATCCTTTTGTCTGCACCCTTTTTCTTTGTCAGGGATTCTTTCTGGTGTCCATTGGTATGAGACCATATTAAACCAGTGTAATAGTTATAAAGCATGCAGAACATGCTGTAGAGTGTGGATTATAAGGCTATTTAAATGTGATTAGTAACTTATAAATTTTCACGACGCTGGTTGACCCTGTTGTTTGTCTACTTTTCCAGGGATGTGTTTATGGAAAAACACTGGAAGAGTGTGGTGAACAAGTCAATCTGTGATTACTTCTTTGAAGCCCAGGGCAAGGTAGGCTACATTGCATGCACTGATGAATGAAAGTGGGAGCGTCCTGTTTGCAACATCAAAAAGAAAGTTTTAACTGAGAGTGTTTGATAATGGTATTGGTGTATTGACTTTTTAAAAATAATTGTATTTGTTCAGTTTGTAAAAGATGTACGATCAATCTATTAAAATTGATCTGTTGTCCATTTGGATAATTCTGAAAAGAAAAAAAATCCAACACACTTGAAAAATTGTTAAGTTTTCAGGAAATAAACATGCATTTCCAGCCATTCTGCTTCGGTTATATTTTCCTTTGACTATTTGTTTAGTTACAGCTGACGGGCTCTTTGAGATTCTCAGTATAACAGTTTTTTGCAATATTGTATCTTTTTTTTCAAAGATTTGTGTTCCTTTTGTAGAAGTCAAGCAATTTTTCCAAGGTTTTTACCAGTTCACTTCTCAGACTATTCCTAATCAGGACGAAGCAATTAAGGAAATAGCACAGAATTCCTTTCCATTATAACAAGATTCAACATTTCATTTTTATTGAGATCATGGAAAAGGTGGCTTGACTTTAGTTTCAATTTTATCTCTCTCTTTTATTCTTTTTTGCTTTTGAAGTAGTGTTCAATTTTCTGTAAAAAGATGTTTCTTTGATTATTCTTAGGTGACAAATCCGGAAGATGTGCCTCCAGTCATTGCCACCCCTCATCACTACCTCATTAACATCTACAGAAACAGTCTGTATTTTGTTGCAGTGGTTACCACTGAGGGTAAGATACAATGATATCTGCACAGTATTTTTTCTCCTTTTCCTCAATTGCATCACACTGTAAGAATATCGTACACTGGGCTATCCTGCTTAGTTCCTGTGTTTGCCAGTACAACTTCTCCTGAGGTGATAATGTTGCTGTGCTCAGTACTTTTAGGTGAAACAGTAGGGTCAATGAAATATAGGTAAAACTGTCAAGAGCTCTATTATAATAGGCTAACTTTGACAGGGTTGAAAGTGATAGGGTAGATATATGGAGTAAGTAGCATTGACCTTTAATTTTAACCCCCCCCCCTGAAAATACTGCCCATAAATGATAACTGTGCAGGTCATCTAGCAATGGTTTCCATGGAAAATGGAAGAAAAAACTCTAGCTTAAATACACACAGAAATGTGTTTTTTAATAGATACAAAAGGTATTGTGCCCCCCCAAAATTGTTAGAAATTACCCAAAGTTGTGGGAAAATGTTGGTTTCTATGATTTTGTTATATTTTGGCAAGGGTTGAGTAAAATTTTGTAAAGTAATCAAACTATTTTTTTTGTTTTCTCTCCTCAGTACCACCACTGTTTGTGGTAGAGTTTCTGCACAGAATTTTTGACATGTTTGAAGACTATTTCACCGAATGCTCCGAAACCAACCTGAAAGATCATTTTGTGATTGTGTATGAGGTAAATCTGATGCTGTCCTTTCTTTATCTTTTATATTTCTTTCTCCGTGCACCACTTTCTTTAATTTGTTTTACCTAGTGAATGGATCAGGGTTAAAATTGTCTGGTTCCTGTTTGAAATTAAGAGTTTTTTGTCCCCTTAAGAGGAAAATAAAGTAAGGAATGATGAGGGCATAGTTTACTTTTAAGTACTAGTCTCTTCAGATAAGGAATTTTACGTTTTAAAACGTTTGTGACAACAAATATTAAAATGGCTCTGCCTGGAAATAGATGTGTATGTTAGGGGCGTTGTCCAATCTTCCCCACCCCTGAAGGCCCAAGCATATGTACACAAAAGCTACTACTAATGGAACACTGTTCATTTTAAATTTTCTTTCATAATGGATTTGTTTGTTTGTTTTTTTTGTTGGGGGGGGGGGGGGTAATGTATTGGAGTTATCATGAGTCTATAGACAGGACTTACATTGTCCAAAAATAAAACGTTATATAATGGCTATGAACATGATGATTTTGCAGGTTTTCTTCCTTTTTGAAAAAGCTGATAGTCTTCATTTGTTTTTCTTTCAATGGGTCGACCTTACACGTTGTAATTATTGTATAAATAATCTGTTTTCTAATGTATTTTTTTTCCTGTGTATTCTTGAAGCTGTTGGATGAGATGCTGGACAATGGCTTCCCCTTGGCTGTGGAGTCGAATGTCCTGAAAGAGCTGATCAAGCCCCCAAACTTCCTCCGCTCCATCACAGACACAGTCACTGGGAAGTCCACTGGGTCAGTTGCTCAGAAGTACTGTAGAAATTGTCCGAGAGGGCCACCCATTTTTGAGGAGAAAATTTATTGTCTTAGACAGGTCGACGAATTCTTGAACAGTGTCATTATGATATATATATATAGCAAAAAAATCCGAGGGGGGAAGTGAGAAGTAATCGTTTATACACGTGATTGTCTTATGATTTTGGAAAATTGTAATGTCACGAAAATTTTTAATGTGATTTGGATTCCTGTACTGTATTATATCACTCTGGATCCTTTTTTTCCTACTTTAATTTAAGTGCTTGTTTCACTACAGTCATATGAGCAAACTGCTGAAATTGTAAGAAGATAAAACATTTGAGGTGTAAAATAAAAAGTAGTGTTGGGAAGCCTCAACCACAACTCAAGAAGTATGCATTATGATTTAGACATAAACATTTTTCAAGAGACACAATTTGAAGTGTCTGTCTTTATTGCCACGTATTGTCCTGAAGGCTCACACACTTCAGGTGTTCAAAATATTTTCTGTTACTTTAGTGTTCATGTAATTTATCATTTCAATCTGCCGGTATTTATGGGCAACTATACAGGATGTATAAATTAGGTATAATGTATAATTTGTCAGTCATGATTGACTTCCCTTAGTTACATGCTCTGGAAATTGTAATTGAATTATTAGACTGATTACTGAGCTGTTTTTTACAGCTGGATAGCACAAGTACATCCTTTCGCAAAGGAATGTAACTCAGACCACAAGCTTACCCAAAACGGCGTAGTAATCCATCTTGTAATTCACTGTTTTGGCTGGTAGTCAGAATAATAATATTGTACTGATGTTAATAACGTATGTCTGATATAGCTTCCTTTCTATGTTCTTCCCTTCTAGGGTTGGTGCCACGTTGCCCACTGGTCAGTTGTCCAACATCCCGTGGAGACGCACGGGCGTCAAGTACACCAACAATGAGGCCTATTTTGACGTGATAGAAGAGATTGACGCCATCATTGACAAGTCTGGCTCCACAGTCATTGCTGAGATACAAGGATACGTAAGGGTTGCTTCCTCTCTACTGTGTGCAAGGCGGATTATTTTTGTTTTTTCGCGCATGACTTGAATTTGTTATGTGCATAATTTTTTAGGAACTTTGGGGAATTCAAGTCTTTTGCAAAAGGGTGCCACTGATAGATCCTACCTCTTTTCTTTCTCTACAAGGATTCTTCAGTCTCACTTTCTGGATTTTCCACTGCACTGAAAGATTGCGACTACTGCTTCAATCTGTTTCTCATCACTAAAACTTAGTTGTTATTACTCCAGACTGATACTCAGACAAACTTTGGGTGGAGATCTATAAAATTTAATCTTATCCTTTCTAATCTTATATTATCTGATCTGATCTGATCTTATATATGATCTTATCTTATGGTATCTTATCTTAACTTACGAGCGTATCTTATTCTATCTTATCTATTTTTCATACGCATTCGTCTGCATTGCTGACTTGTCTTCCTCACAGATTGACTGTCTAATCAAGCTGAGCGGTATGCCAGATCTTACCCTCTCTTTTGTTAACCCCCGGCTCCTGGATGATGTCAGCTTCCACCCATGTGTGCGCTTCAAGAGATGGGAGGTGAGACCAAGTGCACACGTCTGTTTTGCTGTGTGAATGGTTTATAATTTGTAGTCTTGTGGGAATTTTGTCCCGATGGAATGAAAGTTAAAAGTAATTAATAGAATAATGTAGCAATGCCAATCACCCTCTGTGCTTTGGGTCGGAAATCGGGCTGTGCTGAGGAGTTGTCTAAGTACAGTTGTATAGGGTAAAACCACTGGACGAAAATGAATGAAACTTGTCAATCAATCAGAAGATAGGTTAAATTTACAACAGGCGAGTGTACAATGCCGACAGATTTCTAGAACAAGAAAAATTGTTGTGTTTGTGTGATTTTGTTCCATTTTTCAAGAACTAAGAGGGACTGCAGCATTGTTGTCAACCAGACAGTCTTCTTTATTACTCTACAATTTCTGATACCCTTGTGTTGTACATTTTACGTACCAACTTAAAATTACGACCTTTCCAGCATAAAAGACCAGAGCCAGAAACTAGGTTAGAAACTGAACAAGCTAACCTGTCGGTGTGTGAAATGTGCGTCTTTGTTTAGGTTACAGACTATGAATAGATTGTAGTCTTTGCACACAACTCAAATAAGTAACTTAAAATTGTTTTTTGCCCCCAGACTGAGAAGATTCTCTCGTTTGTTCCTCCCGATGGTCACTTCCGTATGATGTCCTACCACATTGGTGCTAACAAGTGAGGCTTGTTTTATTTTTTTTTAAAAGAACCTTTTGGAACTCAGAATAATTGTCTGTTTTTCTTACGTTTGATGCGATACTGTCTTTATTGTTGATACTGATCATGACATTAGTATTAGTAGTAGGTTTTTTTTATTTTAAACATTTTATTTTCCCTTATCTTTATTCCCTTTCATTATGATTGTGGTTAGTTTCATTATTATCATCATATCAACATCTTGTTTTTATTGTTATGAATATAGCATCATAGCTTTGGTTTATAGCAGTGAAAGAGATTTTTTTGGACTCTTCTTATGCCATGACCATATTTTCTTGGGATTTTTTGTTGTCAGATCTAGTTTTTAAATTGTTTCCATTTAGAATATATATCACCCTAACATTGTTCTTTCTAATTTGTGAGGCAGCGTGGGGAAATCAGGCACTCGTCAAAATAATGAAATTGAAGAAATTGGCATTTTTCTGCCAATTTGGCAATTTTTATCAAATTGTTGCTTTTTGGCTTGAGACCATTGTTGTCCAATGAAGAATACATTTCTGTGTGGATTTTACTGAAAAACTTTGATAAAAGACACAAAAAATATAAGTTTTCAGTTTCCCTGGACTCTCAAGCTATAAAAATAACCAAACTTTGGCGACCATTTTCTCGCATAATTCTACCTTTAAAACCAGGTGACCCCACCTTCTTCAATCTCAAATATTGTGACGTCTATTCAAGGTAGATGGGTATTTTTTTCACCGATAGCAAGACAACTAAACAATCTTTAAGATGATACCAATAACTCCACATTCCCCAAAATTGACGAACACCTGATTCCACCACATCGTGACACATTTTATGTGTTTGCAAGTGATATTTAGAAGCCTGTCTCCTACTTTACAACATGACAGATATTGAGGAGTGTTAGGAAGTGGGTTCGTGGGTTCACGATGCGGTGTGTCTGTGCAATGCATTTGATCTTTCATTATCACTCTGGCCAGAATGTCTCATATCTAAGGTATCTAGCTTATTTATCTCTCCTTCTTCTTTTCTTTTTATGCTCATGTCTTAATCGCAACTCTAATGTTTAGCCCTTATATATAACCTATTTGTGGTGCAAGTGTCATAAAACTTTCACAAAGAGGGTGGTAGATGGGTGCTCTAGTGTGCTTTGCCCCTTCTTTCCTATCAAATATCTATCGTCCCCATCTCTCCTTCTTCGTGTTTTGTGTTTGTTACTCTCTTGTAACGCCACTCATCTTCAGCTCTTATACGATCTATTGTGTGGCAAGTGCAGTAAAATGCTAACTAAAAAATGATATTTTTAATCTCCTAAAAGTAAAATTTAACAGCATAGGAACTTCAGATTTGAGTATTTGTTTTGCTTGATGGCGGTTGTGTTTTTTTTGGGTTTTTTTCCTGATATATTTATTTCTAACCCCCCCCCCCAGCATGGTGGCAATCCCTGTGTACCTGCGTCACAACATCTCCTTCCGTGAGGGCAGTGGTGGAAGATTTGACGTGACAATAGGGCCCAAACAGACCATGGGCAAAACAGTGAGTACAGCTACACCTATTCACTTGTATTTTTTTGTTTTTCCTTTTAAAAAATGTAATGTGAAACAGCAGCTGCTCTTGGCTCATTTGCATAGAAGTGCCATGCTTTCTATCCTGGTGGGTGGTTGGCGGGTGCTCTGCTGTGGTGTGCTCCTTCTTTCCTATCAAACATCTATCGTCCTTATCTCCCCTTCTTCTTTTTTATGTTTGTTACTCTCTTGTAACACCTCTAATCTTCTGGCGCTCATATGATCTTATGCAGTTGTGAGCACCGTAAAACATCTACTAAACAACAACAACAAAATTTCTGTCCTCATATTTGTAAAGTTTATTATTTTTTGTTGTTCTCCCAAAGTTCTTATTTGGCTGATGCTCTGGTGTGGTTTGCTTTATTAATAACATTTCTACTCTTCAGCAAGTATGCAACCATTTTGTGTTGCAAGTTCTGTAAACTCTGACTGGAAACAAACATTTATACAAGTTCTCCCAAAATAACCCTCATTTCAAGAGTACTCTACTGAGGATTCCACCCATGTTCATGTGTACGGTAGTCCAGCTTTATAGAAAACTGAGCTATCTGCATACCAAGTCTTCCAATTTGTTTTCTCTTCTTTGTGTGCAGCCTTCTTGTTTTTGTATCCGGCTGTAATTTATGGTAGCAATAGGCTCTGTTCCATCACAACAGGGTACAGTTCAGGTTCAGGTCTCGTTTGGATAGCATCTGTGTGGACAGTTAGGTCAGTTCAGGCTACAAAATGATGTATGACAACGCGGTGGAATCAGGTGCTCATCAATTTTTGGGCTCATAAAGTTATTGGAATCTTCCTAAAGCTTGTTCATTTACCTTGCTTATTATGAAAAAATTACCCGTCTATCTTGAATAGAAGTCGTGATGTTCACTATTGAAGGAGGTGGGGGTTGCCGGATGTGAGAGGTAAATTTAACGAGAAAATGATCGCCAAAGTTTGGTGACTTCCAAAGTGGTAGTGATCTTGGAAACTGCAAATTTACATTTTTTGTGCCTTTGATCAACGTTATTCAGTAAAATGCACACATGAATGTATTTCAAATAGACATAGAATGCTGTGAGCCCCAACCCCCCCCCCCCAAAAAAAAAAACCAACCAAAAAATTGCCCAATCTGCAGGAAAACGCTAGTTTCTTTGATTTCATTATTTGGATGAGCGCCTGGTTTCAGTATGATTATCCCAAGTATGGTGAGGACTTAAAAATATTTGATGACGCAAGAGTGTGGAACACCTGTCGACAATGATTCTTAATGCAAACATATATGTGTTTACAGGTTGAAAACGTCGTCCTTGAAGTCCCTTTCCCTAAGTCTGTGCTCAACGTCACCCTGACAGCTAACCAGGGAAAGAACTCGTTTGACCCAGTGTCTAAGCTCATGACCTGGGATGTTGGCAAGATTGATACTGCGAAACTACCAAATATCAAAGGAACTGTGAGTATGATGAAGTACATTTGTGAGGCATGCTGACAAAATAAGTTACTTCTCGCAATTTGTGAATGGAGATATCTGCCAAAAATTGACACGCGGTCAAATTCGTAGATTTTGAACTGAGGTCATTTTTTTTTTGAGTTGAACATGTCTTATACAAATTTGTACGAATACATTGTACCAACTCAACCAATAATTTGAAGTATCTATTCCCATGGCGCTGAAATCCCCAAACAAAGTCATTTTGTCAAGGGCTTATCCCATCTGGAAAGTAGACTGTACAATTTATTAACTCCCGGTCAGACTTTATGATATTCAGGAATATTCTCAGCTTTATAAGAAGAAGCATTAAGTGCAAGCTGCCCTTTTACAAGCACTCCAATGTGAAGTTGTTTTTCTGCTCTAAGTTAGATATTCATTCCTACCCTGAGTGAAATGAGGAAAGTTTGTGTAAAAATCTCTGTCCTAAGAATATAACCTCAGGTCTGTATGTGAGTCAGGCAGTCTTATTATTAGGCTACCGATGTCAATTTGAGGAGTATTTACCATAAGATGTTGTTCGCCTTTTTCTTACTTATTGAAATTTTTTGTATCATAATAGCACTGTCTAAGAGGATCACACTTTATTAGTTTTTTATATCTGAATCTTGACGAGATACATCTTTATTTTCTTACTCTGTCAACAATTTTTCTTTTTTTATAGTTTGTTGTTGTTGAGGAAAGTGAAGCATAGATTTCAACCTAATTTAATTAGAGTGCAACTTCTGGTGTCATCATGATAGAGGTCATGGTGGGGTTGATGGGTGGTTGGCGGATGCTCTGATATGGTTTGCTTCTTCTTTCCTATCCAACATCTATTGTCTTTATCTCTCCTTCTTAGTTGTTTTGTGTTTGCTACTGTCTTGTAACACCTCTAATCATTGGCATCTTATATGACTTTATTGTCGTGTTGCAAGTGCTGTAAAACTCTAACTAAAACTGAAGACTAGTGGGGTTGCAGGTATGCATTTTTGAAACGGGAGACAATAAGCTGTAATTGTCATAATGCATGGTGATGTGGTGGGTTATGCTTTACTTTTGCCTGACCTTTCTCCCTCCAGATCACTCTACAGACAGGTGTTCCCGTGCCAGAGTCTAACCCCACCATCACCGTAAGTACTTGTCTCCTTTGTCGTGTGTGCTGTATTTGCTATTAATGTGCTCAAGTTAAAAAATCCTTCTGTGGTTCAAAATCAAAGAGAGTAAGCTTCGGCTACCACCCAGACAAAGTTCAAAATCGATCCCTGCCGAAATGAAAATGTTTAATGTGTCCAGCGCGCTCAGATGGCGGTATGCAGATGGGAGTGCTGTAAAACACCTCCCAAAAATAGGAGCAGTGTTCTGGTTGTCTTTTTCTCTCTTACTGTAGTGGTGACTTAAGAATGATGGCAAACACAGTTGATTCTGCTTTAGCAATCACATGTCCAAGACAATCACATGTATAAATTAGCACTTCCCATTCCCATCCCCCCCGTGCATTTAAAAAAGATGTATTTAATTATAATTATGCTGTCCAGTAGGACCACATGTCTAACATGACCACTTTCAACATTTTGTGATTGATCTGGTGCAGGTTATGTTCACCATCAACACTCTGGCTGTGTCGGGTCTGAAGGTCAACAGACTGGACATGTATGGAGAGGTAGGAGATGGTGTTTTTTCTTCTTGTCTGTTTCTTCCTGACGGGCTTTTGTTCTCCTTCTACTTCTTTTACCTTGTTGCTGTCTTTTGCTCTCCTTTTGAAATCGGTACCGTGTGTGTGTGTGTGTGTGATGTGGCATGGCAACATCTGTATGTATCTTTATAAATGGGCTGAATGATATGAGCCCATGAGTAGTGGGACGAACGATAATAATCATAATATCGACATTACAAACGAGCCTTCAACCGAGTAAGGCCCTGATATTTTTATTTTAAGCCCGGTCTAGAATCTTGAAGTCTAATCCTTTTAAAATATTATTATTTCAGTAAGCTGCTTCATGACAGCCATTGTCAAACCCTTTTTGTTACCAGTTATGTTGGTATATTACTGATGTTGTCATAGTTTAACAGATATGATTTTTTTTAGGGGTGTGAATCTATAATCTCTTTTTTGGTTTGTTTTGAGCTCCCTCTTTGTTTTTGGTTTATTGTTTCTTGTTTCAGGTAATTCTCTTCCTCTTCTTTTATAAGTTTTTGATGTGGAAAACACAGATGACGTCCAAATTATTCCAAGATATTTTCAGGATTCTCTAGACTTCAGATTTATCAGTGTTTGTTGAGTTACACTAGTTTTAGAAAAATGGTATCGCCAGTACTGTGTTCTAGCCAGTTTTCATCAAAGAAGCAATGCAATGGCTTGGTGGCTTATAGGATGTTGAAAACATAATTCAGTAATGAAAGAACCGAGGGAGTTTCCATCTGAAAGGCTTTTTAAATCACTCTTGAGTTTTTTTTTCTTTGTAATTTAAAAAAGTCCTTATCTTTTGTGGCTGTGGTCTCCTTTAACAGTGCCATTAGCTATGTGTTTTGTATTTTGCTTTTTAAAAAATAAAGAACTCCATTGTTTTGTAGCAAAACTATGTTAATGTCTGTCCCTGGAAAGGTACTGTTTATAAGAAGTTGCCTGTCTATATGACTTGAATGAATGTTCTGTTAAATACTATACTTAATGTTTTTGTTGTTCTCTGTTGTTCTTGTGTTATATGTTTTTCTTCTGTTGAATATTTGTGTTTCATTAACAGTGTATCAAAACAGTTTAGCTTTCACATGATAACGGGTAGTATGTATGCGTACTTGACTGAGATCATTTTTGAAGCATGCTTCTGTTTGTGTTGAATACATAGTACAGCTTTATAAAAGTATTTATATCGATTCCCCTGTGAAGCCTTTATGAGGTAATGCTTCTTTCTAATGGTAATAAAAATGTTTCAGCAAAAGTGGTATGCTCACGGTGTTTATCATGCCCATGAGAAATGTTTATGTTTCACCTTCAGGGTTAGGAGTATAAGAAGATCTGATCGTCTCTGGTTAGATGAAGCTTTACTACCTCTTAGTACACACAAGATTATTCCTCCTTTGTACTTTGTTAGCAGCCTATTTTATCATCCGAGTTTTCAGCATCACGAACTTCCCTTTTAACTCCACTCCGGTTTTTAATCTATTTGCTTGAAATAAACACCAAACTGAGTAGAAATGGAGTGATACAAGCAGTAAACATACTGTCACAGTCTGATAACAGGTAAAATGAATATGCTGAGATTTGGTAGATTTTTGTTGTGGCTGTAAACTACCAAATGATGCTGCAAGCCAACTGAAATGGAGTGCTGTTTACTAAGTGTTAAGCAGTGATTGTTATAGGGGAATAGCAAAGTGCTTTTGAAGCTTGGGAAAAATAACTGATCCTTCCAGCTTCAGTTTTTCTTTCCTCCATGAAAACTTGGACAAGCTCTTGCGAAAGGCACCCTCTTTACTTATGGTATTAGAAGAAACTTAAGTAAGGACAGAATAGTAAAATCAGAGATTTTCAGGTAAATTTGCCTTGCCTGTGTCTTGTTTTTGAGAATGTTTGCAGAGTTTATATGACTGAGCATATATGGATGTCCGTCTGTCTGTCTGTGCCACAGATCTGCTAATCGTGACGCTATATAAATAAACTATTGCCAGCAGCAATTTGTTTACTCTTCTAAGAATTATGAGGCATGATATGATACAGGTAGATGCGATACAAAAAGCTAGTTTAATCTTGTAGTGTGGGATGAAATAAAACTGCTCACAGTTCTTCTTTCTTTCAGAAAAAAAAATTGCAGACAGAATACCTAAATATAAATCGTATCCACTTTCTCAATATAACGTTCTGTACAAGAAGGATGGATCAAATTTTGCAGTATGATTTTATAACATTGTGCTCAGTCAGACAGGGAAATGGAAAGAGGTACTTATCTTTAGGCTAGTGTCTGCTAAAAAAAAGTCTTTTTTGCTCTGTCATGTCTCATTATGTGAGAAAAAGGAAGTGCGTGCATGAAATCGGAAGAATGATCTGGTTTTAACTGTTGAGTAACTTATATAGATATTTTACACTCTGGTTTAAACAGTGTTCAGTTTCCTGATTGCCTGATTGTAATGAATTAATTGCCTAGATATGTTGTCACCTCTTGCAAGTCATTTCTGTATCTCCATGTGCTTTCCATGTATATCCTAATGCAGCTATTTCTTCTCATTACTTATGCTGTTTGTTTTATTTTACCTTTTTATTTAATCAAAGGAAATGAAGCAAAGGGTATGCAATCGACATTTTGCATGGCTTTCAATATATTTCTCTTCTTTTTTTCCCACTTATTTGCATTTCTTTGAAAACTTACTCGAACTGTTTATTAATGATTTATTGCTGCCATTGTCTGTTCGTCTGGTGAAAGCACTTCCCAAAGTTTATCTTGTTCATTGTGATACCTGAGCTTTCTCATGTTTCAAATTTCTATTATGATGCATTAATATAAACTGTGGATATGTCCCACTCGATATTCAGTAAGATAAAAGAATAATAACACATTGGATTTGGCTGAATCTGTTGGCCTTCTTGTAATAATTGCATTTCGTTCATCATTGTATCAGTGATTTGTTGAAGCACACATGGATATAAAAGTAGTGCCAGGCACCTTTTGAAGTGTTCTTCCAAGTGCTCTAATTTACAGAAGAATGAGTAGGTTTGTTTTAAGTTGTTATGCTTTCTTTCTCATTTGTTGTTGTTATGTTTCATAATGACCATGTTGAAGACAGTGATTCGCTTTTTCAGTTATAGATGTCTTTGTATGCCATATGTTTGGTTTGGTTTAATGTTATCAATGTCAGAAGAGAAAACCAGTTTGAAAAAAAAAAAAAATCCTCCAAAACACAAGTTCAGTCTCATGATTACTTTAGTGGAAAAACATATATTATATTTTGTTCGTGCACATCTTACAGATTAAGCTTCGAAAATCTCAGGATTGTGTTTATAATTTTAGTCAGGTTACTTTGCAATGATCTACAGTTAATGTACAAATGAGAGTTCTCAGAAAAAACGTTTGTATCACATAAGAAAAACAAAAACTTTCCATAAAAAAGAAGGTGAATACAGTGTGGCATCAGAACATATGGCAAGACAACCAGTGCATGAAATCCTCAAGTGTTCTTGTCTTGTATGCAGGGAAGTCGAATGGGGTTTGGTGGCGTAGTTGTCGGCACCGTTCATATTGTTTCATTCCTTGTGGTTGTGTACATGTGTTGGGGTCTGGGGTCTGGAGGGAGCCACAAGCGACCTTCTTTATGCGTTCTTTGGGTTCAAGGGAACACGCAACTTAACCAGTGTGGGTGGGTTGTGGTTGGTGAGCAGAATAGGGAATACTAGACCTCTTCACAGGGATGTGAATTCATTTTGAAGTTGTTTTTTAGTTTTGTTTTGTTTTTTTGTTTTTTTTTGTTTTTTTTTTTTATTTATTTGTTTATTAATTTTTTTTTAAATTAGTTTTTTTGGGGAAGTAAAAAAAAATTTCTTCTTTCTTAATTTGGTTGATCTTGTAAACAGAAACTGGTTTATTGACATTTGAATACACTCCCCCCCCCCCCTCCCCAATACGCACACCTGCTTTGGGGATCCAGAGCATTTATTTCTTGAGGCTTTTCCTCACTGGAACCACTTTCAGTGTTTGAGTCTAAAGCTCTATCTTGCAGCGTGTTTCACATGAGTCTGAAAAGTAAAAATTTGCTGTGCGCACAACAACAGTGCAAAGGGTTGCTTAGTTGCGTGCAAACCTTGACCAAAAACAAACAAACTTGAATGTGTACTAGCACAGCATGTACTAGGTGTACTGTACTACTAATCATATGAATGCCAGGTGTCTTTGATGGTCGGTCTCTTGACTTAAATGTTTTGGGCCTTGGAACAAAAAGCATGGGGGCTGGGTAGTTGTTGAGGAACTCGGTAAATACTGTTTAGTTCTCTGTCTTTTTACTTTTAATTAGTAATACTGACCCTTAACTGGGGCAGGGCTGGCTGGAGGAAGATAAGATCCCCTGACGAAGACAGGTGGAGAGCCCCTGTTGACAGCTTATAACCCAGTACCAGGGTGGAAAGGGCAGAGAGAGACTTACTCTGAACCAGCATGTGTAATGTAATGGTGTCTTTCTCGGACCTGGTTGGCCTTGATAGCAAGGGACGAAGCTGTCAGACTCCTCAATAATTTAAATTGTGTTGGTTGGGGCTTTAGATATTTAACAATAATTTCTCACCTCACTCTGGTGTTATGTGGTTCTTCTATTTTCTACTCTAACTGTCATGTTTTGCTCGTCGTTGTCCTCTCGGAAGAAATTGAAAATGGTTTTTCTCTGTGTCTTGAAAGTGAAAATGGGCGTGTTTGCTCCCTTAACCTCAAAATGGAACTGAATGTCCTTTTTTTGTTTGTTTTGGTTTGTGGTTTGTAACTCAAGATAAAATCAATTGTGATCTGCTCAGTCTACTTTTAACCTGTGTGGTTTTTTTGTTTGTTTGTCTACTTCTCCTTTCTGCTCACTGTCTTTTTTCCCTGTCACCGTTGTCCAAAATTGGCTGTCCCTTCGTTCACCATCAGATGTCATGATATTTTCTTAGTGCTGAAGCTGACGCACTGTCTAGTCTGATGACTCTTCTAGCTCTCTGTTTACCCTTGTCTGTCGGCTTCTTTTGAGGATTCAGTAGAAAGGATGGTTGATTGATGGGTGCTGCCATGTCGTTTGAGTCTGAAAGAGTTTCTTCTCCATCCATCTGTAGTTTTGGCGTATATGTGTACCTGTTTTAGCGTTATTCTGTGAGTTCTTGTTTTTGTCTTGTCCCCCCTGGGTCTATTTGTTTTAATGTTTATATATAGGGTATACCTATTGGCATTGTGGGCAAAAGAAGTGAGTTCAAGTCCTGCATGGGGAAGCTTTGTTTTCTGGGTGTTTTTTTCTTGCCACTTAGACTCTGTGTTTGCACTCAGCCTAGTTGACCTTGGCAGACAGGATCAGTGCAGCCTGTCTCCTAAATTACATGGGGAGATTGTTGTGTTTTCTACTTCTGAACGGATTTTTTTATTTTAGTGTAACTTGTTTTTTTTGTGTTTTTGTTAAGCCGTGTAGTTGTCTTTTTTAAACGTTTGAAATGTCACAGTTACTTTGACAGTAGGGTACATTGTTTTATTTATTGACGATTTCAAAACATTAAAAAAATGGTCAATCAAAGTGCCACTGCAAGACTGTTGGCTATTTATTTATTTATTTGTCTGCAGCCTGAGGTAAGGGAACCAGTGTGAGATCTTCTGTTGTTTTGGGTCATTTTTTATCTTTGGTCTGCGATCGAGAGAGATTATGGTTGCTGCTGTTGTTGTTGTTATTGCTGGGATGGGGAGTTGAAAATATTTCAGCATATGTTTGTAGATAATAGTCTTAGTGTGGGGTTTCATGGTTTGACTAGGGTGTAGTGGAAGTTTAGTGTGACTGTTTTAAAACACTCTGCTTGTACCTGAGTAGGATATGGTGTGTGATGGCTTCGATATTCTTATCACTACATTTGTGTGATGGGTTGCACAACAGTGGGTATTGAGAGCTGACTGAATAGTCTTACAGGGTGATCCCGAAGTTTCCATCGTTGGTTCAGAAAGTTTATGAATATAACATGTTTCTGAAAGATAAATGAATATTATCTGGTGAACAGTATGATAAAAGTTAAAGTGTTCTCAATATGTGTGTTGTCTTGTCGTTGTTTTTCAACTGGTGGGTGGTGCTGCTGTTAGAATCTAAGACAAATTGCTACCTGAGAATTACAATGTTTTATCTGCTCAGCACCTAGTTTTGAGAAATTTGACGTGAAAGATTTTGAGTTTCACATCCTGTCAAGCGTTTTCGGACGCAATTCTTCGAAAACTATGAAAATGACTCTGAATAAATAATCTTATGATTTTGATAAAGCGGATTGAACATTTGGTTTCTGACCTCATTGTCTTAGTAACTCAAAACAGCCAAAAATGTCAGAACTTTATAATTCTGAGGAAGCGAAATGGAGGTTGATGTTATTATTAAAGATGTCTGAATTTTTGTCTTGTGTGACATGTCTGAATATTTGTCTTGTGTGGAAACATTTGGAACACCCTGTTTGGGTATGATTAATATGGCCAGTGGGGTATATTTTATTTGTTTGTTTTTCATCGATAATTTACTCAGTCAAAATATCACTTTCCGTTTGCTTTTTACTCGCACATATGAATTTGGTCAAGTGTTATCCTTCAAATCCTGGTTGTTCAATGAGGATTTTGATGATCATGCTGTTGGTTCTGTTTCCGCTGTTGAGAAAACACAGTTTGTCCAAATGTCCTGTTGTTGAGAAAACACAGTTTGTCCAAATGTCCCGTTGTTGACAAAACACAGTTTGTCCAAATGTCCCGTTGTTGACAAAACACAATTTGTCCAAATGTCCCGTTTTTGACAAAACACAGTGGGGGGGGGGGGGGGGGATATAGGATGTGGCCGTTTGTACAGGTGATTGTCTTATATATATAGGTGGCCATTAGAACAGGTGCGACTGTAGTTAAAATAAGGAAGAAGAAAAATGAATTAAGTCTGAGAAGATTCTCTACATACTGAAAGTAAATAGTGTGCACATTTACATGATGTATATATTTGTGTGTGTTATTTGGTCTTTAGAGGGGTACCTCCTCTTGCTGGTAAGCAGTGGAATTTGAAGATTAGTAGTGGGGGGGGAGACATAGGTTTAATGCACTGTATGTTTAGTAAACTGCTATTTCTGTGATCATCTGCGGGTTGTTGAAGGGGGCCACTGGAAGGTTGCACTTCTTCATTTTCCCTCTTTCTTTCTTTCTGACTGTCTGTCTTTCTGTCTTGCTTTCTCGCCAGCACCAAATGACTGTTATTGTGTTGATGTGTTTCTTTTTAGTTAAAATCAAAATAAAGGTTATGTGGCCATTTGCACCTGGGCTGAATAAATGCAGTTCACTTAATCCGTGGGACACTGAAGATTCCTCTATGCTTTTCATGTTGAAAACCGTACACAAAATAACTCCGCACATCCCTCGGTGATTGGATTTCTTCATGGGAATTTCAGTATGATGTATCAAATTGCACTTTATTTTATATTCTGAGAAAAATGTTCACTACATTAGAATCTGTAAAATAGAATAGTGCAAAGAGTTCTTCCCGATGTGTAGTTGTCATGGCTAATTTAAAAAAACACATTTTAATATCAAGGCCACTGTGCTTTTATGCTATTTTATTACGTATCATTTTCTTTAAAAAAAAAAAATTTTTTTGCTTTATATCATGTTTGTCGCTATGCTGTCAGTATCAAATGAATATTCATAATACAGTTAAATTTTAAAGGAATAATTGGGGATCCTTCATGCAGTGCATAATTCCGAATACAAATACAAGCTGTCAGATTACATTCTTATCCAATTACTTTTTATATATAAAACTCAAAAGCAGATAAACCGGTCATGTATGAAAGTAAAGGTGTTCAAAAGCTCTAAAACACCGACAGTTGATTTGATGTCTTTCATTGTGCTTCTTTCTTTTTTTTATGTAATGTTCCGCTTATGATGCACCGACAAAATCATTTTCAGCACTTTTGCTTTTTAAAAAAAAACCCCAAAATGCACTGCAATATTAGTAATCAGGTGATTCTTTGCTAGTTTATTGTTAAGTACGCCTTAAAATGCAGTTGGTCAGTAAGGGGTCTTCGTGTTGTTAGAGGGCTCCACTGGTAGGTCTTACTTCTTTTCTCCCCCCCCCCCCCCCCCTGTTGTTTTTTCCTTGAGCTATACTACTTTTAAGGTCTCTTTGTGCTTGTTTTTACATAAACGAGCAACAGCAAAAAAAAATTTAAAATGAGGGACTTTGTTTGATCTCCTCTTCCATCTTCATCGTTACTGTTGTCTTAATCTGCGTCTGGTGAAATGGCCTTGTTGGCCTTGCTCTACAGCTCGGTTCCATAGTTCGTTTAATTCCTTTCACATTATGCTTTCTCAGTGTTGGGCTTGATGCTGATAAGTCCCTCCATTAAAGCAAAAAGAAAACTCCTTTTTTGTCCTTTTAAGGAAATTAGTCTTGTTGCTTCATTTGCAAAGTTCTACAAACCATGTATTATACTTCGTACAAAAGCAGTAACAAACTGACAAACTCAAATGAACAAGTGTACTACCGTTGATTGGAGATATTTGTGTAAAGAGTTTTCTGTTATCACAGGGTCTCTTTGACTTGATCTTAATCCAGTTCAGTTCAAAAGACCGAAAATGTTTTGCATATTCATGTGTTATGTAACCATTGGGCCGTTGATTGTGATTGTGGAAGAGTTTAAGTTATGCTAGAGGATGATGTATAGAGAGTAGAACTTCATATAAGTACGGCTTACATAAATTTAGTTTTTCTATGAATATTCTTCCAATTTGTGCACTTATCATATTTTAACTTAGAGGACCTCTTCTTCAATGTCACTTTTATAGAGGCAAAGGTTTCCTACTCATATTTGCAAGTTTTGCAGATATGACCCTGCATTTTTCTTTTGGGCACCAGTATTCTCTCTTGCTTTAAATAAAATAATATGTAGCTTTCAATGTCTTTTGAATCCTTTGAAGAAAAGGTTTTGTGAAGCTTTTGGTCTGTTCGTTTTATGGAACATCTACACATTCTTTGGAGGCTGTGTTTCGGCCTTCTAGTGATGAACTATTTATCCTCATGCTGACGTCTGTACTTGTTTTTTTTTTGGCACCTATATTTCTTTTCCCGCTTTAAAAAAATGTATATTGTGGCTTTCAAAACCCGTTTTACGAGAGAAAGAGCTCTTTCAAGAATTTTGACGGGAGCAGTTGTTGTTGTGGCACTTTTTATAAGCTGTTGAAAGAAAATACTGAAGCTTTATCGTGTGGGACTTTTTATAAGCTGTTGAAAGAAAATACTGAAGCTTTATCATGTGGGACTTTTTATAAGCTGTTGAAAGAAAATACTGAAGCTTTATCGTGTGGCACTTTTGGTCTTTTTTTGTGGTTTTGGAATGTTTGATAGTGGTGACAGCACCACAATAAATGACGCATCAAAGTTATTTGGCAATTCATAATTTGTTAGCCTTTGATTAATGAGATACCTTTCTAGAACCCTGCCTAATATCTGTGGCTGTAGAAAAACAAAACGGAAAAAGAAAACCCAATCTCATTAAAGGATAGGTATGCTTTATGCCATGATTGTTATAGTACCATTACATCAAGCTTTCTTTGTTTCCAACAGGAATGTTGCACTCTTATATAAGTTCATGAAAATATGCCTTAGTTAAGTTTTTATATATCATTATTTTATTTTCCATGGGAGGAAAATGTATCTTGTACTTGAGCTACATTTCTCACTTGAGTTTTGTTTGTCTTATAAAGGCCTACATATCCACGTAATTGTTATTTTGATTGAAAGTTGTGCCTCATGGTACTCCGGATGTGTGGAAGTGGTCATCATTCTTATTGGTTTCTTGGGCCATGAAAGAGGTTTCCATATATAGGCTACCAGTTGTGAACCCTGGAAGTTTTAATGTGCTGTAATTTTGAAACAATGAACAAAACTTTATTCGAGAAGGTCGTATAAGATATTAAGATTTTGCTCTTTTCTCTCATGCAGTAGCATCTGCAACTGAAATTATTATCATATATTTATTAAAATACTTTTTTGGGGTGGGTCTGGGGGAGAGTGTTGGGGTGGGGGGAGGGGGGGGGGGCAGGAGATAGCAGAAAAGGTTACTTGAATATAAAGTTCCTGTTGTTCTTCTCAGTTTCAGTATGCCTCTTTACTGCAGAATACCCTCTTTCTTTGGCCCCAGTCTAAGGAGGGAGGCAACCAATTCAAAATGATGTATTTATGCTTTGGATTTTGTTATTTAGACTTGACTTTTGAATTTGATTTATAGTTTTAATTGATTTATAGTTTTAAATTAAGTCTTTTTTTAAAAGTGGGGCTTAGGATAGGTAAGACATCCTCCCTCCTCGATGAATCTGACCATCTGCTGTGTTGCCTTTTCCCACAGAAATACAAGCCTTTCAAGGGTGTGAAGTACATCACCAGAGCGGGCAAGTTCCAGGTGAGGACGTAGGGCCACCTCTGAAGGACGTCCTGTCCAGCGAGATTCCACCCAATCAAAGTGTACATGATCTTACCGGGGACTGATTTAGCCTCATTCCTGCCTGAGTGTGTTGTATTTTTTATTTAGTGATGTCACGTCTCAGGTAATGTTCAGAAACCCCAGAAATGTGGGATGATTTTCAGTGATGAACATTGTGATGTCAGTTGAGTGAGTATCTGGTTTTTATTTATTGTTCCTATTGTTAGAAAATTATACTAGATTTTGGGGACGCTTCAAGATATTTACTGCAAAATGTTTCGGTGTGTATCTCAGTGTGTATCTCAAAGAAGTCCACTATTCACAGCAAGACTTCCCACATAACTGCTGGGAATATGTGTCTGTGACATAACAGTGAGTGCTATTATTACTTGCTGCTTGAGAATGGGTCCAAAATCTAAAGTAAAAGTGTAATTGATGTTTTGTACTGTTGTCTCCCTTTGAGACGCTCTTGCACAACTTGACCAGAATATCATTTTTTTTTTAGTTCTCATTTGATTTCTTTTTCCCTACTGCTCCTGAAGGACTCACAACATTGCAGTGTTTGCTTGATGTTCATACAGCTGTGGATTATTGTGTTCTTTGATGAAAATAAAATGCCGTCAAACTTTTTCAATACGGTCACTCCAGATCACAGAGAAAAGCTGAAAGTTATAGACAGATAACTGCAACTCTCAGTGATCCCATTTGGTGCACAGAAAGCCAGTGATTTGAGATTTGGGGGGGATAAGACGATACTTTAGTTTGATATTGAAAGTTGCAGACATCAGAAAGTTTCAAATTGAGTTAGGGACAGGGGCACGCCCATTGAAATGCACTTGTGCGCTGACAGTAATAAGATCTTCAGATGAAATGCTCAGCACCGAGAAAGAATGGAGTGAGCACTGGAGGTTACTATATGTGATAGTACTCATTGCCTTATTTTCATTTTCCCTCATTGCATATATCATGATTTGTGTTTCATTCGTACACAGAGATTATGGTGACTGGATGTGCTGAATTAACTCTTTCCCTGCGGTTAGTTTGGTTAGGCTTTCCCCTTTTCTACGCAGCCTATTTTTAGCTCTTCAAGATGTTTTTGAAAAAAAAAAAATGGAAACAACTAAACTTTTGACAATTGGCCATCATGGATGGTTCACTCCTCAAACTGTTGCAGATTGAGCAGACATCATGGGGTGAACATAAGATATGTGTGGATGTACCTGTAGAATGTGTAGAAACGATGATGAGAAATGAAAAAAGGAGGCGAGGGGGAGGGGGGGGGGGAGTGATTTATAAGAATTCCACTTGGAGGGGTGGTGCTTTGGTCAGGGGGTTTTCCAGTTCACTTCTTGGAAGTGGCGGGCCAGAGGGAAAGAGTTAATACTCTCTGTCTTCCAGCTCAAAATGTTCTCCACACTGATCAGGTGTAAGCTTTGGGTTTGGACAAACTGTAAGAGTTTGTGCATCTATCGGTTTTGCAATGGGCTCTCTCTCTGTCCTCCTCTCTCTCTCTTTCCCTATTTCTCTCTCTCTTCTCTCTCTCTGTCCCCCTCTCTCTCACAAAAACTCAGACTCACACACACTCACTCTTTTTCTCTCTTTTTTTCTTTCTCTCTCTCTCTCTCTCTCTCTCTCTCTCTCTCTCTCTCTCTCTCTCTCTCTCTCTCTTTCTCTCTGTCTCTCTCTTTCTCTCTGTCTCTGTCTCTCTCTGTCTCTCTCTGTCTCTCTCTGTCTCTCTCTCTATCTCTGTCTCTCTCTCTCTCTCTTTCTATCTCTTATCCTCAATCTTTCTGTCTTTCTATCGTACCATTGCTTTAAAAATATTTATACAACAACTGCTCCATGTAAGACTCCGTCATATGGTGTCAGCTGAACTTCTCAAGCAACTTACATGATGACTTTGATCAGTATCAGAAAATCAGCTGTAAACATTCCTATTTCAAATAATTAGTTAGGACTTAAAAAAAAAAAGAAAATTGTTAAATTTATTTCTTATTCACTCTTTTTGTTATTTATATTACCAAGTTTGATATAGAATAATGCTGTTTTTTTGTAATTTTTTTTTTTTTTACTTTATATTTTAAAATTTGTGTATGTGGCTTTATGTGTGTATCTTTGGTTTGAGAAGCAGGATGTGCATATATAGAGCTGGTTTGTTGTATATGTATGAATGCTGTCGTTTATGACTGAGTGTATACTAGTAGCTGACTGTGTGTGTGTGAATGATACTGAGTATTGTGAAGTGAAATTTGTGCAATAATAGTAGAATGATTTGTTGTTGTTGATATAACATGAAATTTGTGCAAAGTTTCAACTGTTACTACGCTATTCTTCTCTTTTCTCACCGTGAATTTATCTTTTGCAACTCTTTAATTAAGAACAACCAAAAAAACAAAACTAATCAGAATATTCTATGCTTGTATCGTTGAAAAGCTTCCTCATTGATTGAAGTCTTAATGTTAATGGTGATCTTCCGTTTCTGTGCGTAGTTACTGTTCTGTCGTAGAATAACGCAGTGTCTGCAAGCTGTTCAACACTTTTAATTTTCAATTAGTATAAGAGAGCAACATTTTTTCAAGAGAGAGAGAAAAAACAAACAAACAATTATTTTAAAATAATTCTACCTCCATTATAATGCTTTTCTTTTTCTTTCTTCTTTTGATATTAAGAATTTGAGTTTGGGCAAAAAATTTCATTGACATAATATTATGCAACCGATGCTACAGATAAAGAAACTGCCACTTCAAAAAAAAAAAAAGAAAAAATAGGGCTTAATACATCTGATCATCCAGCCGACGATATGGCTCTCATACTTCATAGTCCGTGTTGGTATTGTAGACATGTGTTGTACTTTTCTTTCTTTTTTTTTTTTTGGTTCTATTCATGGGAAGTAGCTTGTATTATATTTTATATCCTATGGTTCTTCACAGAATATGACTTCATGCATTTTCTTTCGTCTTCATTTTCACTCTTTGTTTTTTGAAAGTCGTGATATGATGTGATAAAAAAATGAAAATTGTTATGTATGGTTTGAGAGTGAAGTGAGAGGAATAAAAAAAAGTACTGCCGGTTCCGATTTGTCTTGCGACATTGAGTTCTTTTTTTTGGGGGTTGTATTTTCACAATCTTTGGGTCGCTATTATTGACAGTTTTCAATGCCGTGTCGATCATTATGGTGTAGTAGTACGTTGTTGTACTCTCGACCTTACATGCTGGTTTGAGGTTTGAGTTAGATTTGGGTCCTACTTCATTTACTTGTATTATACACGAGAGTCGTGTATTGGGAAGGGGTTAGGTGCTTCCACAAAGGAGACCCGAATTCAATTCCTGAGTGGGGAGAATTTTTTGTGTCACTCACCACCATAGTATGAGACTTCGTGCAAACTTCCGAAACCTTCCGTGACACTGTAAAGATAACTCCACTAGGGAGCGGGACAGAGGGTGCCCAGACGCAGATTAAGACAACAGTAACGATGAAGATGGAAGAGGAGATCAAACAAGTCCCTCATTAAAAATTTTTTTTTGCTGTTGCTCGTTTATGTAAAAACAAGCACAAAGAGACCTTAAAAGTAGAAAAGCTCAAGGAAAAAACAACAGGGGGGGGGGGGGGGAGAAAAGAAGTAAGACCTACCAGTGGAGCCCTCTAACAACACGAAGACCCCTTACTGACCAACTGCATCTCCAGTTGGGGCTATGGCAACACTTAGATGAGTAACTTACCAAAAAACGTTTTAAGAGTGAAAAAACATATTTTTAAAACTTATTTATTCATGTAATTATTTATATTATTATGTAAAAAATTTTCCTGTGTGTTTACTCTAAGACTAACAGCTAATTTTCAAAACCCGAAATGCTGCACAGTTTGCTGTTATATTACTAAACACAAAAGCGCCGGGGGGCTCTCGTAGCCTAGTGGTTAAGGTGTTGGCCTCTCATTCAAAAGGTCCCGGGTTCGAATCCGGGTAGCGACCGAAAAATTTTCTTCTCTAAATGTGTCTCCTTTCACCCCCTTTCCTGCTCTCTAGCAAAGTTCTGTCGTCTGCTTTTATTTCCACTTTCTGCCCCCACCCCCTCACCTCCTTTGCCCCCCTCCTCTGGGCTCCTGACTCTTTCTGCAGCCTTTCTACTGCTCCTCCTTGGCTCCTCCTTACTGCTGTCTTTCTGCCACACCCCTGATCTTCTGGTAGGAAAGATCTACACATAGCCTTCTCGGACAAGGGCGAAAAATCTCGGAGGGCCCGTGTGCAAGTTGCGCACGTTAAAGATCCCTTGGTGGTCTAAAATCGATTATAAGAGTAGGCTTCGGCCGCCACCCGGGTAAAATTCAAAATTTCCTACCAACTGAAAATATTAGGTGTGTCCCGCGCGCTCATATGACCTTATGCAGTTGCGAGCGCCGTAAAAACACTTTACAAAAACAAACAAACAAAAGCGCCAGATGAGAGAATTGGCCAGGTGTAACAAAATAGAAAAAGAATTTTGAGCAAGTATCTTGGTCTTTGTTCTGGATGGTGTATCCCTCTCAGCAGGATTTTACTTGGATTTTACTTGGGTCCAGAGCTAGAATCATAGCATGCGGCACATGTCCATAGCTGCTCATCTCTCCTTTCCAGCGTCCACCTCAGGGTCTTCCTGCTAATTGTCTCCATGAGGAGCTGGTTTGAGACACGCCTGACTACTCCTCGGAGCAAACTTTTTTTTCGCTGTACCCCGCACACACTTTTCTTTTATTGTGCTGAGTGTGTGGGAGTCTGTCTCCTCTTGGTTGTGAAGGCTCTCCTTGCATCTGGCGATCACCATTGGTGGGTCGAGCATAATTCGGCCATTGGGTGTTGCTTTGCCGGCAAGTTCATCAGCACGTTCATTTCCGTGCACCCCCAGCAGGGTTGACCATTACAGTAATGGTCGAAGCCGACCTCGTTAAATGGTCTAAGTTGTGTCGATTGGGACATCAATACATTTGCATTGGGGGAAAATCCTCGGGGCACTGAATTAGTTGAGCTAGTATCATGATGGTGTGAATGGGTGGTTGGAAGGTGCTACTGGACTGAAGTCTCTACTTCTTTTATTTCCCTCTTGATCCTATCCGTCTCACTCTTGCTCTGACCAAGCTCTAAATGACCTTTACTTAGTCCATATTATCCTGCACTAAATGACGCTAATTGTTTTTTTTAAAATGTAGGCCTTATATGCTTCTTTTTATTCCAACATGCTGAAGACCTTGAATCTGTAGTATGGAGGATTTTTCAGCTTCAGTTATTCAGAGAGTGCTTGTCATATGGCTTTCCACCGGATTCAATCATGTCGGAGATGAAAATAAAAATAGGAAGTGTTGTCTGCTTGATTACTTTATAAATGTATTGACTTTTAGGGTTTAAAGAAACTTTCGACGCCTTGCCATCTCATACACCGGCGTCTGTGGTGTAGCAGTAAGGGTCTTTGCCACAGCACGCCAAAGATGTATTGTAAGTTTGATTTACGAGTGGAGAAATTTCTTATCGGATAGTTAAGCTCTTCGCCAGGGCACACTGAAGATGTGAGTTTGGTTTCCCAGTGGAGAAATATTTTATCGAGTCCCAACATTAGTCCAAAGGATGCACAGGAAGGCTTTGCTGGAGAAGTGTTGATGGCCTATGCTCCACTAGGAATTAAAAAGGGCAAAAGAGAGAGTGAGACAGAAAGAGAGAGAGAGAGAGAGACATCAGTCTACTGGGACGCTGTATCCCGAGTTGACCCTGTCAGGCAGGGTTAAAGCAGCCCACATCTATATAATTCAAAGGTAGAAATGTTATCTTCCTTTATAAAGAATATCTGCTCTCCTTAGTGTTCTGAAAAGTGCCTAAGTACTGTATTTTTGGAAAGATGTATATTATTGTGTCTGTAGGGTGCGACATTCCAGCAACAGCTTTAGCTTATACAATTAAATAGTAAAAATGCGGGAAAGCATGATTTGACTTTAGATATTGAAAAAAACCAAACCCCAATGTCGGCCAAGAGAGTTATTTTATATAGAGCCAGAACCCCCATTTTCTCTTGTAATCTCTCTCTGTCTCTCTCTCTCTGTCTCTCTCTCTCTCTCTCTCTCTCTCTCTCTCTCTCTCTCTCTCTCTCTCTCTAATTTAAAGGTTAAGATTAAGATGACTTATGGTTTATGCTGTGGCTAGTGAGACAAATTCTGGCGCAGTAAAGTTTGCCACGTTTTGAGAACTCAAAAGCTCCACTTCCACTTGCGGATGTGCGCAGCTTGCTTTCTCTTAGTTTCGGCATTTTCTTTTTATTCGTGTAGATTTATATGAAACTTCAAATACAACTATATCTATATTAAGTATATGCAATAATAACAGAAACACGGGTTGATGTTAGAATATATAATATATTTATTATCAACAATGTGAATATAATAATTTTGTTCACAGTACTACAGATACGTCACAAATCATCCTCTTGATATGAGGAGCAATGCATACTCAATGAAAACGTCTGTGGATAATCAAGTGCCAATGAATCAAGGTCCGAGAGTGACATTAAGAACATCGTCAGAAGCTTAGTCTAACGTGACGCATGAGGGTGATTCAAACTGTTGAAAGAATAGTCGCATTACAGTTGTTTCTGCTGCTGCTGCTGCTGTTGTTGTTGTTGTTGTTGCCGATATAATATTTATAGTGTGGGTGGTTGGCGGGAGCTCTGGTGTGGTTTGCTCCTTCTCTCCTTTCATCTATCGTCCAAATCACTCCTTCTTTTTGTGTTTTTTACTCTCTTGTAACACATCTAATCTTCGACACTTATTTGACATTATTGTGTTGCAAGTGCCTTAGAACTCTTCTTACAAAAACTAAAACAGATGCAGTTACAGTCTGCCAACCCGTTGGATGCGTTGCAAGTGCCGTAAAACTCTTATTTTAAAAAACAATCTTTCGCTGTCTATGGCCGGGTACCCATTCCCACCAGGGTGGAGTGAGGAAATTTCATGTTAAGTGTCGATACACCAGCCGTTGTTCAGTTTAACGCAATAGATCTTTCCGACACGCTTTTGCCATTTGGCACGTTGGCCGCTGAAGGGTAGTAGTTATGTACTCGGATTGCCACATCGAAGCTCGAGGTTTGAAACCGAGAGAGAGGTTGTTAGTTAGTAGTACAGGGTTTTACGGCGCTCACAACTGCGTAAGGTCATATGAGCGCGCGAAACACAAGTTGGTAGCATTCGCAACAGTTCACTGCACGATTGGTCGACAATTAGACTTTAAAATGCTAAAATACTAAAATTCAGTGTAAATATAATATTTGCGATTTAAAACAACTCTTAGAAATAACAATAAAATTGTTTTTAACAATATTGTTTCACTTTACAATTTGCCATAAAGGCAAGAGAGAGGTTGAATAAACTTTAATATAACTGGGTGGTTGGCGGGCGCTTTGACGTAGTTTGCCCCTTCCTTCCTATCAAACACCTATCGTCCTTATCTGACCTCTCTCCTTCCTTCCTATCAAACACCTATCGTCCTTTTCTCTCCTTCATTTCTTTGTATGATACTCTTTTATAGTAGCACCTCTAATCTTCGGCACGTAAATGACCTACTTGTGTTATGAATGCCGTAAAACCCTTACTTGTACTAAAATTTGATCAAGACGAAATTCGTCAATTGAAGCCGAGAGAATTAGAAGGTTGAAGACATATTTAATATTGTCCTCGTTCATTTATGAGAATTTACTTCATTTCATTTTAATGAGGTGTCATGGCTGGATCGAATCGTTCTGTCTTTGAAAAGAACTTTTGAAATATCTTGTAGACTCCTACAACAACGTCCACAACAATAAGCAGCCGTAGCAGTGTCGCCATCTCCCAACAACGACAACAGCAACAACGACAACGACAGCAACAACAATAAGTGGCTGTGGAATGTTGTTTGTGAGATCATCACAGAAAAAAATTATTGTGAATCAACAACGATGAAAAAAGTGAGAAAGTGAGGCGGTGGGTAGTGAAGGGTCTCCTTCAAGTTGTCATTAAGTTAAGTAAGGCAAGCTTTTAGAGGTCACTGAACCAATGATAATATAGTCGAATCTGGGAAAGGCAACTTTCACTCAGAAGAAAATAAATGAATAAATAAATAAGCAACTAGGTCTACCTCCCCCCCCCCTTTTTTTTTCTCTCTCTTTTCCAATCAAGAACGTCAAAAAAACGAAAAGAAAAAAACGAAGGGAAAATAGGATTCGGATCACCGATACAAGGTGAGCACTCTTTTTGTATAACCCCAAGCCTGTGGACATTTAATAATACTGTGGCACATCGACACACGTTGGAGCCCATTGGAATCATTCTTTTCGGTATTCCTGCTGCTTAGGTACTTTTAATTAAGCGGTTTTGATTGCGTTGTATTTCATTTTAGAGAGGGCTTCTCATTTGCCAGTGGACGTCTGTAATGTTGTGGCGGAAAATAATAGCAGAAGGGTGATGTGAGTGTATGTGCGTGCATGCGTGTGTGTGTGTGTGTGTGTGTGTGTGTGTGTGTGTGTGTGTGTGTGTGTGTATGTGTGTGAGTGTGTGTATGTGTTTTGGGAGGGGGCTGATAGTGTCTTGACGCGCGTCCAAATGCCTGCAATACAATAATATATACACAATTCTTCTCTCTTTGTAAACTTTGTAAGCCTCGCTTAAGATTAAATAACTCGCTTACCTTCCATAGATATAATGTTTCATTGATGTACAGATTCATATAATACATAATTTTAAACATTCAGGAATCACAGAAGTAATAATAATATACATCTCCTGGCACTAAAGATATTTGTGAAAAGGTGCTACACTCCGTGGTTTAAATATCATGACGTATGAAGGAGGATAGATAAGGAATGCAAAGTTAATATATTCGTTTCAGAACATGGAAGTTATAGGTTCGATCCCTGAAGAATCCTAAAGATTGTTCAGGGAGTTTCCACAATTCCATAATACCAGTCCTTTGGTGATTTAACGTAGCAACTTAGATACTGTCTCTTATATAACCAGCGTTAACAAGGGAATGAAATATTAAACCAATACAAAAAGAATTCACATGTTTGAAACATGGTTTGTAGATACCATTGGAATGAATTAGTTTTACCACAGTAAAAATTTAAATAAAAATAAAAATTGTACATTTGCAGTCAATACATTACACGTCAAGGTAGGCTGTGAGGTTAACGTATATCGCTCCTATCACCACCGTCGGTTATTTAAGAGACGGATCATAATCTCAGTTAATCGGTCATAATCTCAGTTAATCCTTTAAGACTTGAGCTAATGGTGGAGAAGAGCCTTCCATACTCCCCAAACAACTAAGCCTCTCCGAGATGATCGCAATGCAGTGAAAGAAATGTACTATTTATAATACAGGGAGTCCCAAAATATTAGCGTCGAGCACCATCTTGAAAACCTTCTTTATAAAAAAAATGGCGCACCAAGTCCCCCAAAATATCCCCTGAAACGTTCAGGTGTTGTTTTAGTGACTGTTTTGCGACACTTTCAAACAATAAGGTTATATAAGTATAAGTGGCGGAGATTAGAGGTGCCACAAGAGAGCGTATTTATTTATTATATATATAATAAGAAAGGGACATAAGGACGATAGATGTTTGATAGAAAGAAATAGCAGCCACACCAGAGCACCCGCCAAATAAACACACTCAGTTGTGTTAACAAAAAGTTTTCATGAGAGAGTCCATGCTTGTTTTGATGCGCAGGGTGCTCTTTTCGAGCATTGTTATAGACTTGTATCAATCAAGCTATTTTTGATGAAAACCAGGATGGTGCTCAACTTTCGAGACGCTCTGTATAAGATGCCAAGTATTATCACAACCTTAATTCTGTGATAATGTTACTATATTAAAGCGGGCGTATGTACAATTAAATGGTGTTCACAACATTCACTTGATGAGTATAACAGACAATATTTATGGAATTAAACGGGAACAATCATGGACAAAAGTAGAAATTAAAGATGGTGACTGTCTCAGTCGGAAAGACTAATGGGAGATAAGAGAGAACGAGTGAGAGCGAAAGAGAGAAGAGAGAATGAAAGGGATATAGAGAAGGAGAAAGAGTGAGAGAGAGGGTGG
>NW_004797293.1:679942-681020 GCF_000002075.1 Aplysia californica | reverse complement strand
CGCACATGTGTGCGTGTATGTGTATGTGTGTGTGTGTGTGTGTGTGTGTGTGTGTGTGTGTGTGTGTGTGTGTGCGTGTGTGCTCGTGCCTACGCGCTCATTCATTCATTCATTCATTCATTCATTTATTCATTCATTCATTCATTCATTCATTCATTCATTCATTGGTATATACATTAGTTTGCGCTCTTTTCTTAGTCTTTTCTTTACCCGTCCCTCTTTCAGTAACTGAATGGCATCCGTTGTATAATTATCTGGTTTTTCGCCGTTGAACATAGAAAATGCCAAATTCACTCCCGAGAGTGAAAGAGTTTTTATCGAGTTCTCAGACTGTAAGCTGGAATGATGTATAATTTCCTACTTAGCCCAAGTTGACCCTGACAGCTGCATATTCGAATCAGCACCCCCTCCCCCCCCCTCCTAAACTAAAAACTATTTTGTCGAAAGGGACATTACAAAATCACAGCACAGTCGAATTAGTCCACCTCGTAAACTAACCTAAATCGTGTCGATTGGAATGTAAAACTTGTACACGCACATCAGTAATTACTAAGGGGCTATACTCTGAGCAGACTAACGTCCACTCTGATAGTGTCCAGTAGGGCGTCTGACCACTCGGTGACCAGAAGCTCCATGCGGTCACTCGACTTGCTCTTGAACGCCTCGGCTATGAGTCGTGCGGCGTCCATGTGTGCCAGACCGACCACCTCTTGACCGTTGACCTCCAGAATCACGTGACCCTTTTTGAGACAGCCGGACTCGAACGCTGAACCACCAGGCTGGGTGTGGAGTGGGAGGGAAAGTAAAACATATTAATATGTATGACTTGTATTGGCACACCTGGTGAGTTTTGGGTACTATGGTAGTTGTTATGGCAGCAAAAACCAATCTGAAGGTTGTTTCAACAATGTAAAACACAGACGCACGCGAATACACTTACACACAGACATACACAGACATATGCACACATACACAGACATACACACACAAACGCGCGCATGCACTCACACAGATAGACAGATAGATATTTAGATAGATAGATGCAGGGACAAAGACAAAAAATGAGACAGCGTTCAGA
>NW_004797293.1:676555-678112 GCF_000002075.1 Aplysia californica | reverse complement strand
GTTTGTTAAATAGTATGCTCTTCAACCGTTTCTTTACACACATCGGTAAGTGCCTCTCCTTTTATTAATATGGTAGGCCTCCCAACTCTATAGGAACCCCCCCCCCAACCCCCACCCCCACACAGGCACACAAAATACTTGCTGCTAAACCCGTTTCTAAGTAACAAAAACTTTGCTCTCCATCCGAGTCAACCGTAACAAAAATCCAAAAGTTTGAAAAACGTAAGGTTTGTGTATTTTGAATGGAAGATACAAAGTACAGCAATGGAGGTAAGGAAAATGATGTGGAGGTGGGGGTGGTAAATTTCTAACACAACAGACGTTTTTAACAAAGTGAAGTCACACATCAACAAACGATACGCAGCAAAGGCAAATGTCTGTGCAGAAGAATAATATTATAACGATACAAGGTTCTGTCGTAAATCCAGCTTCATTTCCCGTTGAAAGTGTTATTGTCTTCTTTAAGGTACGCACACTTTGGTTGCGCATATTCTTTAAACTTCAAACCAAGATGACGAGAAGAGCTTGCGATGGAGTACAGGACATGAAAATACACAGTGATAAGACAAACATTCCTCTTTACCTTTTAATTGAATAAACACACAACGCTGCATTTAATGAAGACCAAGATTCAGGAAATGGATCAAAAGGAAGACCAGAAATTAGATGGCAAGATGACGACATAAAAGAGCGGCCAAGTACAACCTGGGTACCGCAACAGCTGATAAAAAAAGATTGGAGATCGTTGTTGGAAGACTATACCCAGCAGTGAATGGACAACACCTTAAAATAAATAAAGAAAAAAAACACAAACTGGAGACTATACCTTTTTCCTGTCGTCCATGATAGCCAATTCAACAGGAGTGTATACTTCTGGTCGTGGCAAGCGGAAGCTGCTGTGTCCCAGAATACCATCCATTTTAAAAGAGAAATGTTTGTACGATATCCCCCAGAAAAAAAAGGATCACAGGGTCAAAATAACAAGAGAACACTGAGCGCTATAGCCACGTCTCACTTGTAATTGTAATTCATTTTGAAGTGCCGAACACTACAGTGCCATATTAAAACTAGAATATCATCCATTTTCAGAAATGTTTGTGCGGTGTCCCTCAGAAAAGTATCACAGGGTCACAATCACGAGATCATATTACTGCTGTCCTCGCAAGTTTCGCTTGTAATTCATTTTTAAGTGCCTTACACTACTGGGCATATGGGGTATCTTTAACGGTGCCATATTAAAATTAGAATTCTATCCATTTTCAGAAATGTTTCTTCTGTATTCCTCAGTAACCGGTTCCCAGACCACAGTGGTGAGAGAACACTGCCATCCTCACGAGTCTCGCTTGTATTTCATTTTGAAGTGCCTTGCACCACTGCAAGGCGTCTTTTTCTCGGTGACATGTTAAAAATTTTATTTTTATTCCGTTCAATAAGATTCTCCACAGTCACAGTACAAATAGAGGCTATTTCAAATTAATTGGATGTTCAGTTTTTGAGCTACACGCTTTTAAATCGTGTGAAGTTAAAAATGTTAAAGAGTATATATATGATAATAAT
>NW_004797293.1:672994-676367 GCF_000002075.1 Aplysia californica | reverse complement strand
ACGGACGAATAGATAGATAGATAGATAGATAGATAGATAGATAGATAGATAGATAGATAGATAGATAGATAGATAGATAGATAAATAGATAGATTGATAGATAGATAGATAGATAGATAGATAGATAGATAGATAGATAGATAGATAGATAGATATACATGTACACTCTTGCATTCCAACACGGAATAAAAAACAACTAGTTCCAAAAAGCCAGCAAAGTCTAACGTAGAGCGGTAACTTTCTGCAAAAGTAAAACAAACTGCGAAAGAGTGTCTAACGAAATTTGAGACAATTAACTGTTCCAAACCATCAACCAAGGAATGTATGAGCTGTACATAAATGAAAATATAGGTACTAAAACGTAGAATTGGAAGCATAATAGATAAAAAAAAATGTCTTTGGAGAAAAGTTATTTTTGATCATGTCGCGATACCTTTATCGCCTAAAACTATTCTAACGCTAAAAATTACGGGTGCTCTTCAAGCACAATAATAATGGATAATAGATAGCATTTGTATAGCGCAAATTCCCGCCCAACAGCAAATCTCGGAAACAATGTCAACATCCTAGGAAGCACACAGTGCAAGTTGCCATTTATAGGCGCTAAAACACTAACATACAGACAAAATCTTTCGCTTACTGTCTACTAGATTCTACACGTTTCAAATGTGTGACCTAAACAGATTTTGAAGAGATAAAGTATCCCCCCCCTCCCCCCTCTCTTTTCCACTCACTAACACAGCAAAACAACAACAAAACCAGAAAACCCCCACAATCTCACAAATCATCACATTTCCCTGAAAATCACAGTACAAAACCGATGAGCATTACAAACTCCGTCCAGACAGTTCCAGAGTGTGTATCTCGTGGCATGGCAGACGGGAACACAGGAAGGACGCACGCTATAGACTTCGACCCGCCCTTCCCACTGTGTGCTGGCAGCGAGCGAGCCGCTTAGATTTGTGTCACGACGCGGTGGAATCAGGCGCTCGTAAATCTTGGGGCATGAGGAGTTATTGGTATCATCTGAAAGTTTATTCATTTGCTTTGCCATCGAAAATGTCCCATGTATCTTGAATAGAAGTCGATATACAATTTGCAATTGAAGTTCCTGGCTTCAGAGGTAAAATAGGCGAGAAAATGGCAGACAAATTTTGGTAACTTCAACAACTTGAGAGCACTTGAAAACTGAAATTTTCTATATTTCTAGCCTTTAACCAATGTTTTTCATAAAAATTCACACGCAAATGTTTTTATATGGACATAAAAAGGTGTTGAGCTAAAGAGCAAAAACTAGATAAAAATTGCCAAACTGGCAGAAAAATGCATGTTTCTTCGATTTCATTATTTGGACGAGCACCTGATTTCCCCAAGATGCTTCACATTTGTAAAACAGCATTTGACAAGGGGAGAAAAAAGAGGGGATGGATTGTAGACCTACATCATTCAAAGAAGTGCATCTTCATGTATTTGAATATCTTCGCCAATCTTCTCGTTTTTAACCAAAAAAATATTGACGATTGAATGGAATCGGAAGGAATGCGCTACGGTTGATTAATATTTGCTTTTGCTTTTCATTATTCACGTTGTAGTTTGTTCATTGTCATTGCTAAAATTAAGTTTTTCCCTTTAAAAACATAATTCTTGCGAGGGTGGGGGGGGGGGGGGGGGGGGGGGGTGTTGGGTTGATTTTTTTTGTTCAGTAGGAGTTCACTTATTTATTTATTTATTTATCCATCTGTCTATTTATTTTCTCATTCCTTCTTTCAGAAGACGAAAACGATTATATTTCTTTGTTAGTAAGCACGAAGGAGTGAATGCATAGACGATCTTTCGCCATCAATAATAAATGAATCCGGTCGTACTACAACAACCATAATACTTGTAACAATTATTCCATGGGATAATTCACACGTTATATTATAATAACGCAGGACTCTGTTCTCCTCGATAATGCGTCAATGGAACTAGGTGCACTCACCAGTAGATTCTTATAAGTAGTTCAAGAACTAAATGTTACGGTTTCTTGTTTTTATTCCATCTTCTTGGTATGGACACAAATCACTTTTTCACGCACTTATTTCGGTTGCCAAAACAAGAGTAGGTAATATAAAATGAACCTGGAATTTTGCGGAACACGGGCTTTTAAGTGCAATAGTCTTGGGCTGAAAGGAAAGACTTTTCAGCAGCATTGATAACTAGCTGTGACAACTCCCCCCCCCCATAAAAAAAGTGGAAAATGAACTTAGTGCACGTTAACTCATGAGATGGAGAGGGGAACATCTTTTTTTTCTCAGGTCTTTATTTTCACTGAGGATGTTTCTTTCTTAACTCCCCCACTCCCATCCCCCACTCCGTCCGGAATCCCCCATCAAGCGCCATCTAAAAAATAAAAAAAATTCCCCCCCCCTCCCAAAAGTCCAACAAACAAACAAATATACAAAACGAATGAAACAAACAAACGATCGATGGTATGATGGTAACCTCTTTTCGCTGTTTCACGAAGAACAAGAGATTTTTTTCATCAAGTACAAAATGTATCTCCGTCTATCTGCTATGACATTGTATCCAACCCAGCTTGGATTGACCCAGGTAGGCAGGCAGGCAGGCAGGCCCAAAGCAGCGTTCCTACTAAATATTTCAGACTGTGTCGATGGGAGCATAAACCACCCATGAATCACATCCCCACCCACCCACCCCAAATTAGGTACACCATATTATGTGTAATTCGCCTTTTTTCAAAAGGTAGAAAAGCGAGAAAATGGCTGCCAAAGTCTGGTTATTTCCATAGCTTGATAGTCCGTGAAAACAGAAAACTTACATTATCTGTGCCTTTACTCAACTTTGTTTCAGTAAAATCCACCCAGAAATGAATGTGTTTTTAATTGAACAAAAATGGTGTTAAACCCCAAAAAACAGAAATCCTATTTTTAAAAATTGCCAAACTGGTAGAAAAAGGCCAATTTCTTCAATATCATTATTTTGACGAGCGCCTGGTTTCCTTTCACTGCCTCACATATTATTATGAGAACGCGTCAAAGTCCAATCTGTCTTGAACTACACAAGCTAGCTTCTGGTACCGTAAAAGTATCTTGTTTACCCGAAACACACATTCCGTCTCACGCGCGCATAATTGTGGTTCACACACAATCCTTAACCCCGATATTTTCGATTTGAAATACGAAAGTGGGAACTAAGAAACAGAAAAAATACAATCGTCCATGGGCAGGAATAATGACACGAGAACAGAAAGACACATAATATGTGACCTTAAATTGCTATTTTTGACTTAGTCTTGCCCCGCCCACAATCCTTTCCCTCCTCCCACCCCTTTCTCTCTCTTTCTCCCTCTAGCCCCCCCTCTCTCTCTCTC
>NW_004797293.1:669150-672122 GCF_000002075.1 Aplysia californica | reverse complement strand
AGAGAGAGAGAGAGAGAGAGAGAGGGAGAGAGAGAGAGAGTGTGTGTGTGTGAGTGTGTGTGTGTGTGTGTGTGTGTGTGTTTATTGAGCGGATTTTTTTCCAGCACGCATCTTTATGCTCTTTCTTGTTGTGTGCATGCGTGAGTGCACCAGACATTTGTGATATCACTGCCATTGTAAACAACCAGGCCATCAATCTAATTCTCCCTGAGAACTGAATAAAGATTATCATCTTCACCGTCATAAGACAATGATATAGGTTTTAAAACACATTTTAGATTAAAGGAACATTAGAAGGCGTTTGAGACTGTCCATCTCCTTATATCAGAACAAAAACATAGATTCTTTTAGAACTGTTTTTCATTCCATGATAGTATCTAAACAGTATTGAAATGATAATTCCCTTTTTGACATATTGATATTATTTTCCTAACAATCAAAACAGCAACACATCTGGCTCACATCCAACAATTGCTTATACATCCTTTCCACACCTCGTGGTATAACAGGGCAGAAAAAGTAAAAGTAAATAAAGAGGATAATATTATAATTGGTAAACGCTGTCCAATATGAGGGAAGCAGCCGTTTCAAAAGGCTCATATAACTTGTTTCAGCGTATTTGGTTTCTTCTCGTAGATGTCGCTAATTTAACAAAACAAAACCTTGTAGTTGGTGTACCAGTGGCTCCCAGACAGCAAGCTCCATTTTGGGTAAAAGGAAAAAAACAAACAACCCAAAATACCCCCCCCCCCCCCGCACACACACAAAAACAAACCAAGAACAACAATAACAACAAACAAACAAAACAACCACAACAACAAACAACAAGCAAACAAACACAGAAACAAATAAACAAACAAGTAAGCCAGCAAATAAAATAATAAACAAACAAACTAAAACAAATATAGAAAAAAAACATGAAAAAAACGTACAACCAAACACAGAAATAAGACGCTCACCGACATATTGAGCCTATGTCCTTTCTTGGGGCCGGCTCCAATTTGAAGGTTTGTCACGTGACTTCCAATAGACATTCCCTTGTCCACTTCCGTTGGGTGGTCATGGTCGCTCTCAATGTGAACCAGCTCGTCAGAGATAGTGACTCTAGGTACAAGTAAAAGCAAGAACAAAGTTGACAACAGACATTCTTTATTAAACTGGGCAAATATGTATGGGGATGTCGATACTGTAGTTTTCTTTTTGCTTAAAAATTTTTTTTTTTTTTATTGTTGCTGTTGTTATTTATTGTTGCTGCTGCTGTTGGAAGGCATGACACGCCATTAAAGGACACGTCCATGCATACGTTTGTGAAAGATACGTAACTTTTTGCATTCTGATATTCAAGTCTGGCATTTACCTTGATGTTTATTTAAAGACTTCTTTTTTTTTTCTTATTAGATCTTCTTTAATAAGATCACTTCGTCAAAATCATCGGTTTGTTTAAAAGTGACCCTTTGAGCCAATGATGTAAGTTTTCGAGACGTGAAAAGTTTCGTCAATGTAACTTAGATATTTAACATACGTGTTCCAAAAACAAAGGCTTCGAGGATTATTTTAAAACAATGAAAGCACAAAGTATTCAGTTAGAATTATTATTGCTAAAATTAAGATTCATTGTGACATTGTCTCCATGTAGATGCAAAGTATGTTAGGACTAGTGTTACAATATTCTCTAATGAAAGCTAAGCTTAGGATCAGAAGGCTATCTACTGGAAACAAAATACATAATCTATTTAGTTAAGCAAGCACGATTGTCGTGGTAGAATAAACATGCTACTTTACTTTTAGAACGAGTAACTAAAACAAACGAAACCATTACAATTTGCGACATCAGTCAAGACCCTCACCATTAAAAAAAAATCCACAAACGTGAACTAGAAAAGAGGCTAAAATTGTTCTTAGTATCCACACAGTTCTGTTATAACATGTTGCTCGTGTTGTATTTGAGAAATAATACACTTGTATATTATGATAACGAATACCTAGTGATTGTCGTTTAAGATACTGGCTACTTTCAAACTACCAAACAAGGTCAACCCGCGCTAAATAACATGCAGCACTCCAGCTGAAAAAAAGGTGATGCTGGGTGAAATAATTTTCTGAATACGCTAACCAGATTTTCAGCTTGCAACGTCTAAGAGCTTTACTGTTATATCCCAACCGTCGGTTATGTGCCTTGGGTGCACTCCCTAAGTGCTGGTTATAACCATATATACGTTGGACGCTTCTATTCGTAATTGGTGCTTAACAATAGTGGAATAGCCTGACAACAACAAAACTCACACACACACTCACACACACACACACACACACACACACACACACACACACACACACACACACACACACACACACACAAAAACCAAAAAACAAAAAACAACAACAAACAATCCAACAACCAGCAACCAACAAACTACAACAACAAGCAAAAAAAACAAAATTTAAAACGAATCGCCAACAGCATCCTCCAACCGCCACGGTATAATGCACCAGATCAAAAAAATCCTGCCACGAAAAAAGAAAAGAGAAAATATTTACATTGTCCAAAATGTAGGCCTGCCGTACTTTTAATTGAGCCATTTTGCTGAGGTATCCGATGCTGTTGTACCCTCTGTCCCTTCGACCTGTTCTGTGGCAGTGGGTGAAACAACAACAGACCGAGATTCAGGAAACGCGTGAACTCTTAAGTTGGCTACACACTTTTACGACCTGTCAGATCTTGGATTTTTTGAAGATTAAATGGAAGTATTATACCAGTCGCAGTTTAACACGGCTTCCCATTCAAGCGTTAAGCTGGTAAATATAATAATATGATTAAAATCCTTCCCTCGTGGATTTCCTGTCGTCTGTTATTACTATGTCTGTATAATATTGTTCATGAAGTCCTACCGTACGAAAGAGAGGCTAACTGCATTTATCACTGAAACTTTCATTTCAAGTAATGAATGATGTAAGTGCTTGGGGTGGGGGGT
>NW_004797293.1:667652-669050 GCF_000002075.1 Aplysia californica | reverse complement strand
ACACACATACACATACACACACACACACACACACACACACACAGAGTTAAACTAATGTGAAGACATGAAACCAGTGAGAAAGCTGAAAAATACACAGCAAACATTCCACACTGAGAATGGATTGAAGACATAATTTGTATCTAACTAAGATAAATAGATTTAATTTCTTGTGACAAACTAGAGGCGACTTGATACAAAAAAGGACATGCAAGCTTTTAAAGTTCTTATGTGTGCATTATACTAGACCAAAATGTATCCGTCTTACTTTTAATCACAGACAAATAAATAAAGTAAATTATAAGTTTTAATATATATATATAAAAGAGAGGTGTCAAATTCATTTTAATGAATAAATAAATAAATAGATCAATAAATAGATAAATAAATGAATAAATAAACTAGCCTTACGTGTGAAGTACAACATTAAGAATAATAAATAATTATGGGGGATAATCGATTACCGTTTGTTCTTGTTTCTTTATAGGCACGATGTAGGGGGAAGGAAAAAAGGGAAAGAGAAGAATTCAAAATAATAATATAAAGCTCGCACATTTAGTCTAGAAAAATGTACGGTTATAAATTAACACATTTCAATTTTTAAAAAAGGTAGCACCTTTCATGTCGGTTTATGGTTAATACTTTGCTGTTTCTTTGAGATAAAAATCATTTCATTACGTTCTCTTCGAGTTTGGAATTGCACGGTCGTTTTTTCCTGCTTCAGTACGACAGCGTACTAGATTTCACAGAGTTCTGCCCCTAGGAGGTTTAGCGAGAACGAGAGCTTGTGACGTGGCTCTAGGCTTGCATCAAACTTTACAACAGACACCCCCAAAAAAGAATGAAAAAAAAATCACAGTCGAACCTACTTTAACAACTCCCTGTCAAAGACAATCACCTTTTCAATCAACGATTTCCATCCATCCCTCTTGCGCTTTCTTTTCTGTGTCATTATGGATGACGCTGTCCAAAAAGGACCGTCTGTTTAAGATAACCACTGTTTTTCTCGTCAAAGGGTGGTCGTTTTGAATAGATTTGATTGTACTTCAAAAGGTCCTAGCTCCTTTATAACTACCAGTACGGACAGCAAGTGTTGTTTGAGAATACAAAAGGGGAAACGCTGTCAATTGTTAAAAAGTGACTTTATCCTCGAGGTGGAGAGTAATTGGGGGACAGCAACTGAATTCTTTTGATTTCTGTCGCAACTGTTAATATTAAAATAAAGAATTCCTGAATTCTAAAGTCATTTTAGATCACATGATGACAAAATGAAACTTATATTATAAACCTTGATAACGAAAACCATTTCTCCCTATTTTTCTCAGCTCTGCATTTGAAATTTCAAACTTACCTCTCTGAAGACTTGAGGGGTACTGCGTAGACATCCTGATTTTGATTAGT
>NW_004797293.1:657652-662652 GCF_000002075.1 Aplysia californica | reverse complement strand
ATGATGTTTGATAGGAAGGAAGAAGCAAACTACACCAGAGTACCCGCCAACCACCAACACAAGAAAGCTTTAAACGTTTTTAGGCGTCTTATGACTTCGAAAGGGGGAACCGTTTTCTCAGTTGATATCAAGCTGGACTACGGAGCTATTAGCTTTAATTCAAATCTCCAACAAGATGTTTTTGAATTCCGGTCGTTTTGTGGCGATTTTAAGATTCTCAACTCTCTAGACTCCGTCCTTTCGGAGGTGGAAATTACGTTTAGAGGTCTCACCTGACCATTGTTGGGAAAGACTTTAAAAGTAAACATTCACTTAAACCTATGGTCATTGTAGGGCCTACGTCAAGCTTCGGATTCTAAGATGCGAGATTCTTAAAAAAGAATTGGGGATCGTACAATGCGGAATAGAAGAGAAAGAGTAAAATCAGGACACTAAAATGAACAAACGAATAAACACAAACTAGATCTATAATGCAATGACAAGGAAATACAACAGCAACAGCAACAGCAACAACAACAACAACAACAACAACAACAACAACAACAACAACAGTAACAACAACAAAACAGATTCAAAGTTGTTTTTCCTCACCTCATGAGAAAACATCGTGCGCCTTTGTTTCTCATCTTTCATGACGTCATCGCTGTCAAACGATCCTAGTGACGTCACATCGGGAGGGAGAAGAGTTTTTGCGTCCGACTGAAGAATTCACAAATTAATTTCCTTCAAGTAATACAAGATCTATTTATTAACTCTCTTGTAACACCTCTATGCTTCTGGCGCTCATATGGCCTTATGCAGTTGCGAGCGCGGTAAAACCTCTACTAAAACTAAACTAGCGCCCTTCGCGATGAAATGGCATTCTCCTATGCAAACGAAGTAGGATATTACTGTAACTAAAGAAACATAAAATAAAACATAGACAAATGACCAAAATCGGTCTTGTCCATCTCAAAATTTTATCCACCGCATATTGTGCTTAATTAAACACTTTTAAAAATATTATATTGTCTTCCAAAACAGCTCAACATTTTGTTTAGCGTTTCTTTTATTTAGTAAAATGCTACATATTCTGATTACAATTATGATTGATTAATATAATTTAAAAATAGAATTGTTTGACCTTATTTGTCGGATGCTCGGTTATAGTCTTACACCGACAAAATGCGTCTACATCTTACAATGCTTAAAATTAAAAAAACCAAAACGAAAACGAAAACCAAAAACAACCTTTTACGGCCTCTGTTACTTTGTGGTGTCGAGAGGGAGAATCAAACGTCTTTTATAGTCTGTTGCATCGCCTATGACATGACTGTGTTTTCCTAAACTAAGGTTTCTATGACACACTGTATCCATATTTCCCTAGGCCCGCCTCTTTCCCAGCTTCCGTCATACATCATGTTGTAATAATACAATTACTAGACCACTGTAGAAAGAAACATAAGATAATAATATAACATTACCAATGACTCTTCTCTCTGCTTCTCGATGACCATCTGGTCAAACGTCTGGACATCTCTGGGCTGAAAGATGCCCCGGAGCTCCGACAGCAACGTCATCTAGAAGAACATACAATTACATAAATAAAGAAATAAATAAATAAATAAATAAATAAATAAATAAATAAATAAATAAATAAATAAATAAATAAATAGATAAATAAATAAATATTTACATTTTAAAAGTCAATATTTAATTTCTTTTTCTTAAGTATGTGAGTGTTTCTTCGACCTCATCGGCTCAATTTGTATTATATAGGAGACAGGCTTCAACTTTGTGTTTTAGAGCCAATCCTGGCTAAGAGGAATGAGTACAACATCACAGCAGAAAGACCGATTCGAGATATTCTATTTAAAACAAAAGTCTCTCAACCCGGAAATCAAAGTTAGGTCTCCTGCATGCGTCGAAAATTAAGAGACAAGTAATGAACAGAGCACAAAAGAATTCCCATTTATTATTGCCATAGGGCTTATTCAACGAGAAAAAAAACAGATTGAAAGGAACACTAACTGGAACAGAATAAGGGATTCTCCACTTTTTTCAGAACATTATTTTATACTTTTAATTATTGTTAAATGAATGAAATAGGTCGGGGGGCTCTCGTGGCCTAGAGGTTAAGGTGTTGGCCTCTCATTCAAAAGGTCCCGGGTTCGAATCCGGGTAGCGACAGAAACATTTTCTTCTCTAAATTTGTCTCCTTTCACCTCATTTCCTGCTCTCTAGCAATGTTCTGTCGTCTGCTTTCGTCTCCTCTTTCTGCCCCCCCCCTCACCTCCTTTGCCCCTTCCTCTGGGCTCCTGATTCTTTCTGCAGCCTTTCTACTGCTACTCCTTCGCTTCTTCTTACTGCTGTCTTTCTGCCACACCCCTGATCTTCTGGTAGGAATGATCTACACCTAGCCTTCTCGGACAAGGGCGAAAAAAATCTCGGAGGGCCCGTGTGCAAGCTGCGCACGTTAAAGATACCTTGGTGGTCTAAAATCGATAAGAGTAAGCTTCGGCCGCCACCCGGGCAAAATTCAAAATTTCCTACCAACTGAAAATATTAGGTGTGTCCCGCGCGCTCATATGACCTTATGCAGTTGCGAGCGCCGTAAAACACTTTACAAAAACATAACAAACAAAATAGGTCGACTCGCAGATCTTTGCTTTTCAACAGTTTTATCAGTTTTGATGGTTTTCTGAAATGGGACATACTTATTATGGGACATAGATTTATTTTAAAAAACACAACTCACCTGTTTAATTCATGTCAGACACCCCCATCCCTTTCCCCCTACCGCTCACCCCTTCCCTTCCTTAACCTTTGCTCCGTTTATTGTGACTTATTCATCTGCTCATAATTATAATTTTCTTTCTGTTTATTATCTTTTACCTTAGCTGGCGTGTTGAGTAGCTCAAAGAGCGCACGAAGTAAACCCCGAGCGTTGATGGTTCGCTTCTCGTACTCAGCAAGATAGTAGTTTAGGGTGGTGTGTTCTGAGTCGTTCAGAAGTAGCTTGGCTTGCTCGTGTATCGTGTCCGCCTGTTGTTGGCCACCCCCACGGGCTGAGGCGAGCGTGAGTTGTGTGCCCGCTCCTCGCAGCAGGCCTTTCTGTCAGTTGTGAACATATATTATACATATATTGATGAATGAATGAATGAATGAATAAATTAAGGAAGGAAGGAAGGAAGGAAGGAAGGAAGGAAGGAAGGAAGGAAGGAAGGAAGGAAGGAAGGAGGAAGAAAGGAAGGAAGGAAGGAAGGAAGGAAGGCTTGAATGACTGAATGGATGCATGCATAAATGAAGGAAGGAAGGAACTAGGAATGAAAGAATGAATGAATGAATGAAGGAATGAGTGAATGCACACTCCTCAAAGCCTTTCTGTTAGTATTGCAGTGAATGGTAAATCAGAGGATGAATGAAAGAATGAGTGAACGAACGAGCCAACGGACCAAAGAACCAACGAGCAAATGAATGATTGAATGAGTGATTGAATTAATTGATTAATGAGTATGTAAAAACATATTCATAGAATGAATATCAATTGTCTACACATACATAATTGATCAAGAACGACAATACCGATGGAATAATTTCCCCTAGCTCTGTTCTGTGCTGACCATCCACAGTTGACAGCTCGAGTCAATAGCTGGGCTTTCTTGAACTCGTTGCTACCATATCATTACAACAACAACGTTCTATCTAACATTTTTGGCTGTTTTGAGTTACCATGAACATGAAGTCAGAAACCAATGTTCTATTTTCTCTATCAAAATCGGAGTCGTTTTCTAGACATTCAAATATCTCTATTCGGAAAAGTTGGACATGCTGTGAAACTCAATTTTTTTTAACGTCAAATTTCTCACAAAACTAGGTACTGAGCAGATAGTGCTTTGTACTTTTCAAGGGTAGCGTCGTGTTGTCGAGGGTGTTCTATAAAAAACTCTCGCGTCCTCTTGATTCCTTCTATCGGAGGTTGGCGATAAATCGGAGATTCAGTTTTTAAAATAATCTTTCAGTAGAGTGTTTGAAATGATGCTACGTACAACCTATACAGTGCTGTAATATATTTGAAGAATTAGTCCAAGCCAGCAGCGACAGCAGAGACAGCAGTGGCATCATCAACAAAAAAATGACAACAACAATGATAAAAAGAATAACAACAAGAATAAGAACAGGAAAAGCAACAACAATGCCAACAACAATGCCAACAACAATGCCAACAACAATGCCAACAACAATGCCAACAACAATGCCAACAACAATGCCAACAACAAAGCAACAGCAGTAGCAACAACAACCAAAACAACAACGACGACGATGACAACAACAACAACAACAACAACAACAACAACAACAACAACAACAACAACAACAACAACAACAACAACAGCAGCAGCTGCAATAACAACAACAATGACAGCAACACTAACAATAATAACAAAAACAAAGCAACATTAACAGCAGCAGCACCACCATCACGATAACAACAACAACCACAACAACAACATCAACCTCAACAACAACAACAACAACAACAACAACAACAACAGCCACCACAACAACAATAGCAGCAGGAACAAAGGCCTGAACATTAAGCTTATGTGTCTTACCGCCGCCATGTCGAGATCTGTAACACTACCGCTGACCGACCTATAGAGAAGAACAGAAAGGTGTCAGAACTTAACAAAGGAGCTTAACATAATAATAAATATCTTTAAAAAAAGAAGTAGCAGTCTTTTTCTCAAACAGATGTTATTAACAGACGAGCAGAGTTTCCACTCAGCCTGCATTTGACGTGAAGAAAAAAAAATGAATGAACTCTGAACCTGTTTTCTATGCCACCCTCGATTGTATTCAATTAAACAACTGATGGAGTTTAGTAATGCCTATTTTTTATGAGTATGTTTGATTAAGAGGGCAGTTTTGAAGAATGGGTGCATTGTTCATTGCAATCATACGTAGAGACAGGGACACACACACACACACACACACACACACACACACACACACACACT
>NW_004797293.1:654604-657036 GCF_000002075.1 Aplysia californica | reverse complement strand
ATCTATCTATCTATCTATCTATCTATCTATCTATCTATCTATCTATCTATCTATCTATCTATCTATCTATCTCTTTCGCTCCCCTCTAACTATCTCTTTCGCTCCCTCTCTATATATCTCTCTTTCTCTTTGTACACCTCTCTTTAATTTTATTTCTCCCAGTCCCCCCTCGCCTTTTTCTCTTTCCCTCCCTCACACTCTCTCTCTCTCTCTCTCTCTCTCTCTCTCTCTCTCTCTCTCTCTCTCTCTCTCTCCCTTTCTCTCTTTCTCTCTTAATCTCAGTCACATTAGTGCCATCACTCCCTCCCCATCCTCATCTCCTAATCCCCATAAATATTCTGGAGAAAAGACAAATGTGTTGGCGTGGTCAACGTGACATTTATTTCACCCAGAGCCCACTGGGAATACGTTTCCCCCCGTTTCAAGAGCTGCTCAGTGTTCTCACTGGAGCGAAAAAGAACCATATCATTGCCGCTTCCATGATCCATTGATTCATTACGTTCAGCGTGTTGATCAGACAGCTGACCCATATTCGCATTTCCTTATTCACTGACCTCAATCATCGGATACGGTAAGATATGATACAATATAATTTGCCGATCCTTTATTGGAAAACATTGGCACTTTGCTTTCGGCAGTTACAAGGTGCAAAACAGTATAGCAGTATATGGCATACACCAGCAAAGTCATACAAACATACACAAACACACACACACACACATATATATAAAAACACACACACACACACACGCCTACACGCAACCACTTAAACACTTTCACACACACAGGCATACAAAAAAACACACACACACATACACTCACATGCATACACACAAACACGTGCACACACACGTGCATGCACAAACAACCACTCACACACATTCGCACGAAAGCACACACATACACTCACAAACACGCACAAACACACACACATACACAGACACAATCATACACACAAATTATAACACTAAAGTACAAAGAAAGCGAAACACAGAGGGTCAGTCTATACACACCTTCAGACCAGCGTTCTCAGCAATAGAAAACGGGTCGATGCCAGAGATAAATATGCCCAGCCCGTACTCTTTGCCTCCTCTGACCATAACTCCGAGGCCATGGCCTTTCTGAACCACTATGTTCACCTGAAAGAAGGCACACAAAAAATATGACAGGTAAAAAACAAAGGGACTTTAGTTTAAAAAGTCACCTTAAAACAGCAGAAGTAGTAGAAATAGCAGCAGCAGCAGCAGCAGTAGTAGTAGTAGTAGTAGTAGTAGTAGTAGTAGTAGTAGTAGTAGTAGTAGTGACTATTCTGACGTCACTTGCCTTTCTTTCGTCACTCCCCTTCAGCATCTGGGTTCCGCTCCGCCTCCTCCCGTCATCAAGCCCCGACCCTCCGGCCCCGCCCACTTCTGGGGGAGGAGACACAGGCCTGCCCCGTGGGTCCGTCCATCTGTAAGTTTCTAGAACAGTCTGCGAGCCGGGGAAACGACCCACGCGTGAGACCACCAGCTGCAGTCTGGTGGCTGCTCGAATAATCTGCAATATTGAGGACATATTAAAGAACGACAAAATGGTTTTATTAGAACGTTTTTATTGAGAAAATTCCAGCAAGAAAAACACAGAAAAGCTTTAAGGTTAGGAATCACATTTTTTTTAATTTAAAAAAAAGTTCGTTATTTAAATTTTTGAACTCTACAGAAGCGGCATAAGGATGAAGAGGGAAAACAGCGACTGACACATTTGTTAATAATAAACAATGAATCATTAAAAATATTTGTTTAGCGCAAAATCTACCCCCAACAGCAAACTCTATGGACTCAACGTTCTTGACTTTAACAAAAGTAGACTTGATATCATTGTGAAACAATTTTAATAATCTCGGATGCATACATAGATTTGCTATAGGATATTCTGAACTTTGCGTGTACAATCAACATTAGCCGTAGCTCCAATTAAAAAAGAAATAACTAAGTGATTTATATGTAGAAAATAGTTAGATCTGTTGAAACATAGCCACTCCCACCCACCCTGGCACAATTAAGCGGTGTATGTTGGGAGAATTTTTATTTACTTTCAGTCTGTAAATACAAATTCTAAATTGTTGAAAACAATCTATTTCCATTAAAAATTGAATGAAGTAATCATTGAATAAGAGATGTCAACAAACTGCAGTATGGTTGCAGTCTTCATGGCAACGAAACTTTTCTCAAATTTGATTACGGTTTTGAAGACTCCTTACCATGCTTGTTGTATAATATGTGTGAAATTGGGTAAAATTTGATTCACTAGTGAGCAAGATAGCCTTTTGGTGTACCCCCCCCCCGCCCTTTAAAAAATATTTTAATGTTTATTAAACGATTCAACTTTCGACTCAAATGTTTCATCATCATCATCATCATCATCATCATCATAATCCTCCTCCTCTTCCTCCT
>NW_004797293.1:636672-654446 GCF_000002075.1 Aplysia californica | reverse complement strand
GCAGCAGCAGCAGCAGCAGCAGCAACATGATCATAACAACCTTTACCAAAAAAAACAAAAAACAACCAACAACAACAACAACAACATCTTTGGAGCACTGGCTGCAGAGATGCCCCGCTACGCAAGTCCGGCGGTGGCATCTCTTTGTGGAGGATTCAGGGAGGTTGGACTGCCTCACCCGCTACCCAAAACAGGCGATATGGCCCTGGCGAAGAGCACTCTCTCCGGGCTCCAAACAATCCGGAAAGATTGCCCCCCCCCCTTCCTCCCCAACAGCAACAACATCAACAACAATAACAGTAACAGTAACAGCAACAGCAACAGCAACAGCAACAGCAACAGCAACAGCAACAGCAACAACAACAACAACAACATTATCAAAATTGTGTGCATTAACAACAACGTACTTTTGCTGCCTCATCGTGAGAAATATCCCTGAAGGAGATGTTGTTTGCCTCAAGGATTTGATCTCCAGTCGTCAGTCCTTGCTTTTGGGCGGAGCTACCGTTCTCCACAGCAGATACGTACACGCCCAGACCAAGCTCAACTCCGCCCCTTATTGTGAATCCGAAACCTGATTCGTCGTCATCAGGTTCTCCTATGTCAATCTGAGGAACATAGCGTGGGGTGCTTCGTGGTAATACCAGGCACTTGTCGAAATATTGTGTAATCGAACACACCAGCAATGTTTTTCGCACGTTCGACAATATTTATCTGTTTGTTTGCTATTTTTTTGTAGCTCAACACATTTTATGTCTATTTAAAAACGTACTTATTTCTGTCAGAATTGAGCAGAGTTATTTAAACGTAACTTTGCAGCTACCAGCAACACTAGCTTTGGAAATCACCAAACAATCATTTATAAACAAATCAAAACCCCAACCTCAAAAGTGTCTCCATCATGCTCCACCCTCGACCCGGACGATCTTCGAGACATCGTTTTATGCTTGTCATCCTGTCCGGTTCTTGAGCGATGTAGCGTTACAGAAGGCTTCTGTCTCGTTGGTCTGGGGCTGATGGCTACATCGCCGTCCACATCCTCTGGGTAGTGTTCACTTCGCCTGTTGCGCCCGGCAGTGGAGATGGTGTTGGACCAGTGTTTTTTCAGCACGTTCAAATCCGCGCTGTGAGCCCGGTACAGGAAGGGGCGTGGCAGTGTGCTGGTTTGTTTGTCTCCCCTTGCGTAAATAAATAAAGTGAAAGAAAATAAGTGAATTAAAGCAGGGGACAGGTCTGATGTATGTTTTGTTTTAGTAAACGATTCACGGAACTTACGTTATTGTATAAATGCCGAAGGGGTGGGATTAAGTGAAGGTTTAGCACAGTGCTTGTCAACCTTGATTTAGCTTAAGTTCACTTTTGCCAACTTTCAGAGACTAAAAGCCATTATTTTAGCGACTAAAATGTTCGCCCATAAAAAAGCCACTGCTGCCTCTGCCTGGATGATCCCCATTGTCCACCAAAATTACCAGAAGGCTCACTAGTGAGCGAAATCCCCCAGGTTCATAAGCACTTATTTAGCACTTCCAGAGGCTGTTCAAGGCTTTGCCTGGTTCTCAGAGCACCGTAGGAGCTGTTAATTTGAAATAGAATAATCATTGCATGTAAATAGCTTAATAATTGCATTTATACATAGCAAATACAAGCACGATAGCATGCTGTATGCACTTTACAACTATCATTTCCCCCTAAGACCATAGAACACCCAGAAACATCCTCGCACTATTCAAAGTAATATGATCAGAGAAAGAAAAAAAACCCCAATCAAACTAACCCAGTTTGGATCTATAAAAAACAAACAGTGGAGTATGGAAAGAAGCACAGAAACAAAGCTTGAAGAAAGTCTATTTAAGCCCCTTCCACCCACCCCTCTCCTTTTTTGATTCGCCACCCCCATCTGGCTCTCGTTCTTGAAATAAGACTAATGACGTCACGCGACCCTCATGTGGCCCCACAGAGAGCGAAAGCCCAAAATATACGTTTTACGATAAATGTATTCTGAATAGAGGGCTCAAGTAGAGCTATAGCCACGATTAGATTAACTCTGCTCCTTTTACTTCTTTGGAAAAACACAGGAAAAGTAAAATATCCCTTTAAAAATACACTGTATACCAACCAACCAGCCTATAAGTACAACCAACAGACTCAAAATAATATGTTGGTGGTTGGCGGGTGCTCTGGTGTGGTTTACCCCTTATTTCAAATGAAACATTTTTTGTCCCACCCCTCCTCCTACTTTTCTTTTACTCGTATGTTTCTCTTTGATAACGCCTCTAATCTTCGGCATCTATATGACCTATTTTTGGTGCAAAACTCATACTAAAACTAAAACGAAACAAAACGTCTTTTACATTCTTGGGTTTGCGTCTACACGCAGAATGTTGCAATTTGGGCACACTACTCAAACAAAGCTCTGAGATACTCTGTTAAACTATATACAGAGTTCACCAGATACGCAAAATCAAAGTTCACCCTGTTGTGGAAAGTTAAATTAGCTTGAAATTCATGCAATGCAACACAGAAATAGATGTGCTTTTTAAAAATATTTTTTTTTAGAAGAAATCAATTTTACATTAAGACAAGCACACACTGATCTCCAACACGTTGCGATTAGAACAGCATGAAGGATAATAGGATAGGTAGGGCTTACAATGAGTATAGTTAATCTCAAGATAAACAAAGAGGAAATTGAGCTTGAAAGTGAGTATACGTGTCGGTACATTTCGGTGTCTCAGAATTACAAAGATCTATCTGACATTTTTGGCCAATATAGGTTACTAAGACCATGAGATCAAAAAACCAAAATGTTCTGTCGTCTCTATCAAAATTGTAAAATTATTCGGAGTCGTTGTTAAGATATTCCATTAAAAAATTGCATTAAAAAAAGCTTGACACGATTTGAAACTCAAAATGTTTGATGTCAAATTCTCAAAACTAGGTACTGACTTGATAGAACTTTGTAATTCTGAGGTAGTGATTTAATTTGAGTGTGTGTTTGTGTTTGTCTCTGATTCTGTGTCTGAGAGAGGCACAAAGAAAGAAAGAAAGAGAGAGACAAAGAGAGAGAGAGAGAGAGAGAGAGAGAGAGAGAGAGAGAGAGAGAGGGAGAGAGAGAGAGAGAGAGAGAGAGAGAGAGAGAGAGAGAGACATGGGGTGAGAGGGACGGACATAATAGACAGCAGCCAGCCGACTGCCAGGCAGACTTACAGACAGGCATATAGACAGACGAGAAGCCAGGCAGGCTAGGCCGGCTGAGACAGAACGTGAAAATACGAAACAGAAACAGACACAGGACGAGGGAGAGAGAGAACAAGAGAGAGAAAGGGGAAGAGAGAGAGACACACACAGAGACAGAGAGAGAGCGAGAGAGATAGAGAGAGAGAGAAAGAGAGAGAGGGAGAGAGAGAGAGAGAGAGAGAGAGAGAGAGAGAGTGAGAGAGAGAGAGAGAGGCTTAACAAGTGAGGCAGCGAAAGAGCAAAAACCCAACCTGCTTCCCAACCCACCTACACCCCCCACACACACAAGCACACACACACACACACACACACACACACACACACACACACACACACACACTCAAATGAGGTCAGAGACAAAGAACAAAACGTAAAACTCGGGAAAAGTGCATGAAAAATCAGTACGCACAAATCCCTTAAAAACAAGACCAAAATAATTATTGAACAGCAACCTAATTGATAGAAACAGAAGGCAAGTTGAGCACTGGCATTAATTTACTCAACTGCTTTCAGCATGAGTTCGATGTTTGGCATTCTTTGCACTAAGCCCTCTCGATTATTTACTTCACTGAATCAAGATTTAAGTTTTAGTTGCTCTTTCCACTCACATTGATTAACAGTAAGTTTAAATTATGCATGTGCTTGCAGAAATTGTATTTTAGTGCAGTGATAAAGAGTTTACTTCCCCCCTCCCTCATTCTCTCTCCCCCCCCCCTCTCTCTCTCTCTCTCTCTCCCCGGGCGCCCTCTCTCTTTCTCTTTTTCTCGCTCTCCCTCCCCATCCTGGTCTCTAGATGTGTGCGAGATTCTTTAATGTGTGTTTGCATGCGTGTTTTGCAATTATGCTTCTCTGAATTTGTCTTTGATAATTTCTCCATGGATTTGTCTCGCTATCTCTACCATCAATCCTTTCTGTATATTCCCCTCCCAAGGCTCACCTCACCCCCCCCCTCTATCTCTCTCTCTCTCGCTCTCTCTCTCTCTCTCTCTCTCTCTTTCTCTCTCCCTGTGTCTCTCTCTATCTATCTATCTATCTATCTATCTATCTATCTATCTATCTATCTATCTATCTATCTATCTATCTATCTATCAATCAATCTATCTATATCCCTTTCGTCGTGTCTCTTGCTGTGTGCGAATCTATAAATGTGCATTTATTGCGTGTGTGAGAGAGTGTGAAAGTGAAAGTGTTTTCCTCTACACTTTTTTTTGTTTGTCTTTCCTTCTTGCCTTTTACACAATTTCTTTTCCAGTTGTTTTTCTCTCTCTACTTCTCCCATCTTTCCTCCATCTCATCTCCCTACATCTTCTTCATTCCACCTCTAACCCGACACTTTTCTGTTTACGTCTCTTTCTTTCTTTGTCTGGCTCTGTCTGTCTCTCTCATGCTCTCGTCCTCCTCTGTCTCTCTCGTCCTCTCGTCCTCCTCTGTCTCTCAGCTCTCTTCCTCTCCCACCTCCCCCTCCTTCGCTCTCCCTCTCTTTCTCGCTCTCTCTTTTTCTCTCCCTCTCTTTCAGCTCTCTCCCTCTTTCCCTCTCTCTCTCTTCCTCTCTCTTTCTCTCCCTCTCTTTCAGCTCTCTCCCTCTCCTCCCCTCTCTTTCTTTTGTTATTTCTCTCCCTCCCCCCCCCTCTCTCTCTCTCTCTCTCTCTCTCTCTCTCTCTCTCTCTCTCTCTCTTCTATCTTTCTCTTTCTCAGATTACTGAAGCAAAGAAAAAAGGAAATTAAACCTCAAGATTATCCACAAACTCACCTAGTAAGCAAATCAAAGGCCTCAACATCCCCTTGCCGGATCACTTTTCGCACCAAAGGGAACAATTTCCTCTTCACTGGCGTGTTCAGGATTTTCCGGAGTGCGTTCACTAGTTCAAAGATGTCCCTTTGATTACCGTACGTGTTCAGTGCCTCAATGAACGCTCCCTTTTCCAAATCATCCAGATGCGTATACAGTGCTTCTTGAAGTTTCCGTGTGTTCGATGACGATATTGATTTATTCGGCAGGAAGTCTGTTGACCTTGATCTTGTCAAGGCCATTTTGTAAATTTCTGGACAGCTCAAAACTGGCCGAAAATACAATATGTGCAGTCCTTTACTGAATCATTGTTTCATTTTTTAAAAATACTTTGAACACAGACATAACTCCAAGTTGTCAGTTGTGATCATAAGCACATTTCTGGGAACGAGAACAAACTGATATGTGCGCTTTGGATAATTGTTTCACATCATTTTTACACTTAGAACACACACAGAGGCTACCTCCAAATTGTAAGCAATGATTGTTGTGTTTGAGCATCCTTTGAAAAATTGGCCACAAAAGGAATTTTCCGGAAAATGTATGATTTCTTGATCTCGGTTCCAGCTCTATAACTGTAGCACACTATATCAGTCAGACTCCCAGCCTTAGTGAGATGGTGTCTTGGACTGTTTTCAAAAGAGAAAAGAGATCATCATCTTGAAAATAAACATTGTCAAATTCTACTATTAATCAATCGTGTTTCTGTGTTTGAAAGGTGGTATTTGATTGGCCACCGTAGACTAATATCTCATTGTAATGACACAGGAGGAAGATGCGAGCAGAAGAGGAGGAAAGTGGCTGCCGATATGGGTAGAACAAGATGCCAAGTTGTTTTGCTGCTGTTGTTGTTGGTTTTGTTGTTATTGTTGTTGTTGTTGTTATTGTTGTTGATGCTTGTTTATCTGTTTGTTTTTCCTGTCAGCGTGATTACTCGTTTGCAAAGTAGACACGTGACGTTCGAAATTATCACACGGACTTAATACCAATCTCTCACAGCACAGATACATATCGTTTTTTGCTTTTTTGCTTGGTTTTATCTTATTTGTATCTAATCTTCCTTCCTCTTCAAAAAAGAGTAAAACGTCGTTAAATTGTTTTTTAAAGTTCACATATTATCATGCACAAAGACAAAACGTGTTGGCACAAAAAGATTTCGTTCTCCCCCACCTTTTGCCCTAAATTCTGAAACCAATAAGTATTGTTCGATAAAAGTCAGTCATATCGTATCAACGTACACACCTCTTTTGAGATTTCTGGATTCGCCGTTTGAATTCATCAAATAATTTCTCTAGGTTGCATTGACAGTTTTATTTTTCTTTTTCTTGTGAAAGTTTTACACTTCCGTAGACACTATCTAGATCATTAAACTTTAGGTAACGGACTGTTTCGGCTCTGCCTGTCAGGGCCAACACTGGCCGAAAGGGATGCAACGTCCCAGCAGAAAGCCAGAGATAGTCGATAAAAATTCTCCCGTCACTGGAATCGAACTTAAGTTTCCAGCTGGTGATGACAAAGCATCATCATCATCATCATTATTATTATTATTATTATTATTATTATCATGATTATTATTATTATTATTATTACTATTATTATCATTTTACCATTGTTATTATCATTATTGTTTCTTCTTCTTCTTCTTCTTCTTCTTCTTCTTCTTCTTCTTCTTCTTCTTCTTCTTCTTCTTCTTCTTCTTCTTCTTCTTCTTCTTCTTCTTCTTCTTCTTCTTCTTCTTCTTCTTCTTCTTCTTCTTCTTCTTATTATTATCGTTACTATCATCATTATTATTGGTAACATCTTTCTATACAGAAACAGACTTATTGAACCGAATTATCTCGTAAATTTCTCGAGTCTGTTTATCGTAACGTGGTGGGATTCGAAAGGCCGTATATCTTTGTGAATGCGATCACCGGTTAATCCTCTTATCCTCTTTGTTAGACAGGGGTTGGTGACTGACTGCCCTGTTTACTGAGGGCGCTTTTACACATCTAAGTTCAGTTTTGTGTTTCACCAATAAAAAGTCGTAACCGCCAGTAGTCTGAGTTATGAATGTTATACCCTATACCCTACTTGTTCCTAATTCTTGCCTCGAAAATAAATGTCACTGGAAGAAAGATTTTCTAGGGGTAACGTGGTTAATTGAGAAGACGGAATAATCTTTTCGAATTTCAATTGTTTGAATAAATGCAGTTGTTAAGATAAGCAAACAGACGACAGCTCTGGATTAGTTTCATTGTCTTCTTTTAAACCTTATTTCAAAGAGAGACACAGAGCAACAAACATGAAAAGACAAAAAACTTGAAAAAAAAAGAAAATACCGATGATTGTCCAACTGAGGTCTTGATTGGGAACACACTTGACCAACCACGTATATCCTGGGTCTCCATTCTTTGTGAAGCCAACGTGGGCTTAGCCCTGACGTCATACTGGAATGACGCTTTTGACTTTGATTATACAGGGACACCTCACACATGCCTTTATCAAGATAACGTCGTCTGGTTTGTTTTAGGGGTGGGACTTAGGTTTTTTCTTTTAATAGGTGTCTTGAAAAGAAGGGATACATTGTTAGCTCGAAAACCAAGTCTTCTCGGACAAGGTTGAGCAATCTCGGAGGTCTCGAGTGACGGTTGCGCACGTTAAAGATTTCTTGGTGGTTTATACATCGATTACCCGTGAAAAAAATTCAATTTAATTCCTACAAAAATTGAAAATACTCGAGTCAGTGTAAAAACATAGTACCTTCGAAATCAGAATGTAATTGCCTGAAGGCAAAATGCCTTGCAATGAAGGGGAAAAAGGTCACATACATAAAATTTGGTTGCACTGCAGGTTGAAGAACCAGAATTCAATTACCTCAGACATATAGTAGGGAAACGCAAATAATTATGAGAAAGAAGAGGTCTAGTAGTAGTAGTAGTAGTATAGGGTTATACGGCGCTCGCAACTGCTAAGGTCATATGAGCGCGCCAAGAAGAGGTCTGTAGAAAAGTGAACGACATCTGACTTGTACCAAACAAAATAAAACTGTTTACTTCAAGTTTACTTGACATTTTACGCTCCAAATTAATACACAATTGGTGGTGATAATAATGCAATTACCTGGGAAGATATCCGAAATAGAAATAGGTTCACTAGTTGTTCTTGATTTACGAACACAGAGATCCAATTTGCATTGCATGTCTTCACGAATCCAATTTGATATTACATTTGGTCATGTGTTTACAACCAGAATATTGCACACTCAGTAGCGACTTCAGGGCAACTGCTGACACAGAAACTTAAAGAGTTCTTGTCCTTTCAAAATAGAAGCTACTCACGCAATAAGAATATTTTCAAGTTTTGATGGGAAACGATCGTATCCTTCAGCAGTTGTGTTATTTTCAGGAGATAAAGAATTACTAGAGTATCATTTTATTTCGTCCTCAAACGATTCCAGTCTTTCAATAAAATAAATCACCAATACGATCTGAAGACCTCAATGGTTTTGTATTTATGGCAAAGTACAGAAACAAAGAAAAAGAGGTTTACTTCCCCAAATAACAATGGGGCTTCGTTATTTTTAACTGTTTCTTTTTTAACGTATGAATGTCACAACGATGCCAAGAAAACAACTTTAAATTTATAACTTTATGTACTAAACAATAGTCAGAGGAAACTTTTTACAGAAGAATAAGTCGAAACATTTATTCACTAAAAACTACTTCATTATCTTTCAATCGCCATTATATTTAATATCGTCTCGAACAGTAGGTTAACATAATGTACTGGAAAAGGCGACGTCGCTCAGAGAAAAGGATAAGAGTGTGCACAATAAACAACTACAACAGAAGCGGTCCAGCGATTGATTTGAGCTATTTGCCTCCACTCACAGCTGTGGGAGGGTGTCACCAGCCACAGATGGCGCAAGGAAGACAGAAGCGGTGAATGAGTAAGAATGAATAGAGTGTGTGCACGTGTGCAAGTTTGTTCGCTGAGGAAAATTTTGATGATTGTAGTATTATTAGAATTATGCACTTTACCATAAGAGAGTTTTAGATTTACAAATACGAATTGTTGCTGAACATTTGAGATCTCCCTGCCCAGGAGAAAGAAAAACAACAACAACAACAACAAACAAAACAAAATTATAGATACATATTTTACCTTTCTGCCTGTAAAAATTATTCACATTATTATGGAATGGTTGTTTCTAAATGGGTTTTTTTCCGAGGTTAGACTGAACCTATGAGTAAAAACGCTCATTCTGGAGAAAGTTAATTGTGACTATTGGATGGGGTCTTTGAGATAGTAACTTAATGAGGTATAAGTAAAATTCAAAATTCCAATCAACAAATGAATGGAGACACAAGTAGAAGGAATACAAATATGATTAGATATATAAAAATAGAGGCAACCCGATACAATAATGGACATGTATACTTTGAACCGTGTGCTGCTCTTGTATCACATTCTGAAACAACTCTCAAATAAAGCAGGCAACGTACAGAACAACTACTTTCTGGAAAAAAAAAGGAATGGAAAAAGTCGTTACTCGTAAAGATACATGTAATCTTGAACAACAATGAGCGTGCACAGAAAAGAAGCAACAAATTTACATGGCAAAACCACGTAAACAATATCGTTAAAAAGGTAAATCAGAGGCTGTACTTTCTGAGGAAACTAAAGTCTTTCAATCTGAATCCATCCATCCTTCAGATTTTCTACACCACCACAATAGAAACTTTGATAAATTTTGGAATCACTTGCTATGGTAGCAATCTGGGAATGCAGCACATTATAAAACTAAATAAGTTGATAAAAAAAGGCATCAAGAACAATTGGTAGAGACCTAAGTAACTTTGAATATCTGCACAAGACAAAAGTTCTAAGAAAGGCGGAAATAATGCTTAGTGACCATAGCCACCCACTGATATCGGAATTTCAACTATCGACCGGCAGTAAACGATACATTTCCAAAAAAGCAAGAACAGACAGATATAGAAATTCATTCGTACCAACTGCAGTGAGGTTACTGAACACACAGTGCTACAAATGAAACACACACACAGAGAGAGAGAGAGAGAGAGAGAGAGAGAGAGAGAGAGAGAGAGAGAGAGAGAGAGAGAGAGAGAGGGAGAGAGAGAAAATGAATGTTTTACGGAGAGGGAGAGAGAGAGAGAGAGAGAGAGAGAGAGAGAGAGAGAGAGAGAGAGAGAGAAAGAATGAATGTTTTACGGAGAGGGTTGTCCCAGCCCGTGAGACATGTATTTACTTGGCCTAGTGTCCTGTCTTGTTGTGCGTTTGCGTGAGTGCACCTTTAAGTCTAACTTTTGTAACGTCTACTGCCATTGTTAACGACCAAGACAAATTTCTCCCTGCGAGATGAATAAAGATTGTCATTGTCAAGAAACAACCTACCGAATATTTTTCAAAAATCGATAAATTAACAAAATAAATAAAAGAGATAAAACTTACACCACAACCCACAGCTTAATAACTCTCCTGCGTGATTCATGATGTTACTACTGCGCATCAATCAATGCTAATCACTCCTGTCCATCACGAAGGAAAGGCCACATTTAAATCTGGTTTTCCACGTCAGTAAATGAATATTACTTCGCAACATTATGAAAATCAATGATCTTCTTCTTCTTCTTCTTCTTCTTCTTCCCCTTCTTCTTCTTCTTCTTCTTCTTCTTCTTTTTTTCCTTCTTCTTCTTCTTTTTCTTCTTCTTCTTCTTCTTCTTCTTCTTCTTCTTCTTCTTCTTCTTCTTCTTCAAATCTTCTTCAAATCTTCTTCAAATTTTCTTCAAATCTTCTTCTTCTTCAAATCTTCAAATCTTCTTCCTTTTCAAATCATCTTCATCTTCAAATCTTCTTCTTCTTCAAAACTTCTTCAAATCTTCAAATCTTCTCTTCAAAACTCTTCAAATCTTCAAATTTTCAAATCTTCAAATAATAATATTCTTCAAATCTTTGTCTATGGTACTTGGTACTTAACATTATGTTTTGCCTTTGATCAACGTTTCTAAGAAAATGATGCACAGAGATGTGCTTTTGAAAAAACATGTCCGTTACTTCAACTTCATTATTTTAACATGCAGAATCACTGTTCCTGCATTGTAATTCAAAATAAATTAGTTTAAATTTTAGTGATAGTCAAGAAACAATCTTGTGATGGATGAAACATAAATAGGCAAATCCCACGTCGGAATCACCTTGGGAATGTTGATACTGAGATCGAAACTAACGTCCATTCTCTGCACTGGTCTTGTAAGTCCTATAAATGAATAGGCCATACACTGACTTTGGAAGCGAATAGAGGCACACTGTGGGTAAATACCTGTTCAGTGCATAAACACAATCTCTATAGATGCACCTGTATCCTGTTTGTAACAAACTTCAAAAGTCCAACTTTAGCTTTGGAAATAAAGAGAATTGAAATATATTATACCACTAGACAACACAAATGACGTCATAAAACGCATCGCTTCCTTTTGGTTTCCTTTGGGTCAGGTGACCACCACACGAGAAGTGCCTACCATCTTAGCTTCTGCTCCAGCGCGTGTAGCGTAAGACAACCAATGCCCATAAGCCACAGGTAAGGAGATCTATTCACAGAAGGAGATACCCAAAATTTAATCAATGAAAGGAGAGGGCGCTAAGTGAAGCCTTGATGTAGCCTATAGACCATGCACAGAAAGCAAGCATGAGAAAAAGGACTTTGTTCGAAGTTTTTAACCGAGTAACTTTGCCTTGGCTGGACACAGTTTCTAATGGTTTCACAGAAAATAGAGAGGCGATCTCCATAAAAGTTACTGGAACGTTATTTTTAAAGGGGTGATTGGATGCATTTGTGTCGAAAAAATATGATGACTCAAAAGTAAACGCCTTACTTGAAAATGACTCCCACACATATTGACTGACTCTGCACCTCACAGTCACTCATTCAAATGCAGAAGTGAGGAACTGAGGGCCAGTGTCTGTCCCGGAGCCCAAAGATTGTTCCTTTTCTGGTGAAGGAGAATCTAATTCATAATTCAGAAGAGTTGGTAATTACAGCAGGATGTCCCGTGCAGAAGATGGGGTTCTTAAATAATTCAGGGCGTTGGCAAAGATCCTAGAAAGGGAGGGGTACCGGGATAGAGAGTTTGCGATTGGCAGTCTGTGATGTGATTCACGAGGCAGGTAGAAAATGAAGTGTTTGGGGTGGAAACGATTAGGATATTGGTGTTTCTGATTATTTTTGCCCGTGCTACTGCTCTATTATAATGTTGTTATTGTTGTCGTTAATATAAGTTGTGGAAATGGAATAAAAAATTATAGTTTCGAGCCACAGATGTAAGCAATATGTATACTATACGCGCCTAATAACTATGTATACACACGTTTTGTAAGTAACAAAACAGAAACATATACAAACAACAGAAATAGCAACATAAGAACACAAATGGAAAGTGTGAGGAGCGTTTTTGTATTCTTTTTTCTTTACTGTTTTGTGTCTTTTTGTGTTGCTTATATTTATATTTTGTTAATTTTCAAAAATTAAGGAGGGAGGGGGTAGTTGGAATTCACCAAGAATGGACAGACAATACACAGTCAAAACTGTCTTTTACAGCTCCCAATATTGAGAAAAGTGCTTGTCTTAGGGAGCAAATAGGAAGTGGTGGGAGATTTTCTTATACAGGTGGCCGTTTGTACAGGCATTGTCTTATACAGGTGGCCGTTTGTACAGGCATTGTCTTATACAGGTGGCCGTTTGTACAGGCATTGTCTTATACAAGTGGCCGTCAGAGCGGGTTCAACTGTCCTCTAAACGGGAGGTCGTGAAGTTTAGGTTCACAAAGTACATGATTGGCTTGGCAAACGACGTGTTATGTGTGTGTGAAACCTGCTACACCCATACTGGGTCAAATATAGACTTAAAAGTAGAAAAATCCCTATGAAAGTTTTGCAAGAGTGGTAGTTATATTTATGTTCTAATAATGTGCTAAAACATCGACCTGTCCAGTCAAATAATATTGTAGTCACCTTTTGAGCTACAAACCTCGATAAAGCTTCAGAATCAGCAAAGTTTAAAAAATCACATTGAGGAATGTTGATTTTATGTACTCCCTCCACTCTGCCCCTCCTCCTCTCTTTCTCTCTCCCCCTACCTATCTCTCACTCTCTCTCTCTCTCTCTCTCTCTCTTTCTCTCTCTCTCTCTCTTTCTGTCTATCTGTCTTGCTGTTTATCTCTCTATCCCTCTGTCTTTCGCTTTGTATCTCTCTGTCTGCCTCTCCCTCTTTGTGTCTGTCTCTGTCCCTGTGTCTCTCTCTCTCTGTGTCTCTGTCGCATCTCTGTCTCTTTTTGTCTCTCTGTCTCTCTCTCTCCCTCTTTGCCTGTCTGTCTGTCTGTCTGTCTGTCTGTCTGTCTGTCTGTCTGTCTGTCTGTCTGTCTGTCTGTCTCTCTCTCTCTCTCTCTCTCTCTCTCTCTCTCCCTCTCCCTCTCCCTCTCCCTCTCACCTTTCTACACTTCCTATACCTCTACCCTCCATCTAACATCCTCGATCGTCGCAGACTCTCATGTGGCGAGGTACGGAATAAGACGGGGCAACAAATCGATAGTTTCATCACCCCTCGCGGACGCCTCTTCACCCTTCACCATCTCAGAAGGTCAGATATATAGAGGTCTAATGGCGACCTAAGGTACAAGTAGAGAAAAAGAAAGAAATGGGAAGGATGAAGAACAGAAACCATTTAAAAAATAAAACTGATCGTTCTAAAAGATCAATAAATGTCAAGCGTCGAGATGTGTAAGCAACAACAACAGAGCTTTTCTTTAAAAATAGAATTCTAAAAATAGTTAGTTTCCCAATATAAACACGGACCTGGCCCCGGATCTGGTCCCAAACCTCCATAAACATAACATGTTCGCTGCGTCTGTGGCAAATTTCATGAGGCCAGGCGAGGGGTGGGATACTGTACATATTCATAAATTAGTTGGGTTTTTTTCTTTTTTTTTTTTAACAAAGAGTTGTGAGTTTTCTTTAAAAAAATTTAATTTTGTTTTAAATTTGTATTTGACATTATCGTTCCTAAGGTATGTGACTGGCTTGGAGAACGATGAAATTTCTGTGTTGTAAAATTTTGATCTGGTCCATCGATTCTAGGTCAGGTAGAGCGTTAAAAGCAGAAACATTACAAGGGACGCTTTTTATTCTGAGAATGGCAGCCAATGTTTCTGTTCGAAGATTGTGCCCTAACCTGGACCTGTCCAGTCAAATAATATTGTGACATTTGACTCGACAAAGAGAGTGCACATTGTTAAATATGAAATGAACTGTGGAAAGTAAAAGATACGTTTTCCTAATTAATTGTCACAGAATTTGTACATTGCAGGGGCCGCTGACTTACGACAGCACAATGTTCCCGGGTGCTGCAAGAGTTGGCAATATACCTTATACAATATGTGAGGCAGCGTGGTGGAATCAGGCTCTCGTCAATTTTGGGGCCTATAGAGTTATTGGCACCATATTAAAGCCTGTTTACTTGTCTTTATTTGGTGAAAAACATGTTCAGTTATCTTGAATATAAGTCGAGATATTTGCGAAAGAAGGAGGTGGGGGTCACCTGTTTTCAGAGGTAAAATTAGTGAGAAAATGGTCGCCAAAGATTAATTATTTCCCTAGCTTAAGAGTCCGCGGTAACTGAAGATTTACATTTTTTTATGCCTTTAATCAACCCTTTTCAGAAAAATCCACACAGAAACGAGTTCTTTAATTGGCATGAAAGGTGCTGTGCCAAAAAACGAAAATTTTATAAAAATTCACAAACCTGAGGAAAAATGCAAGTTTCTCCATTTCGATTATTTTGACAAGAGCCTGATTCCATCACGCTGCCTCACATATACCTTATAAAATATAACATAACTCCCCTCCCCCTATCTTCCACCCCTAGCAGAAAAAAGTAATCAACAGCCCCCCACCCCCTCCCCCCCAAACAAAACTATAGCAAATTTTAAAAAAAAGCAAACTAAACATATGGTCTATCACCCAGTGGTATCGAGAAAGAAAATACCGAATTTTTACAAATGGGATTGATTGTGCTTACCTGAACTACTTCCCTTAAAAAGGGAAGTGGTTATTTGCCCTGACCTTTTAAAATAACACAGTTTAGGTTATTCAGGAAACGAACTTTTATCCTACCTGTTAGGGCTAACCCGGGCTGAAAGGGATAGAAATTCACAGCGGAAAGACCGCGATACTCAATACAAATTATTGTGCTTCCTCCACAGGAATCAACCTCGGGTCTACTGTAAGTGTGTGCGACGTCGAAAGCACCAAACCACTATACCACAGCCGCTGGTTTGCACTGACTCAATTTTCCCGGAATTGAAGCCTTTGGTGTCGACAGTTTAAATGCTTACAAGATACTGAAGCAAAGCCAACAAAGTGAATGTAGAAAACCTATCAACCCACTTCTCTTACGAATTCTCTTACGAAGAAGACTTTTTACATTTCTTTTTTTTTTTTGCTTTTTCCCCAGTTTTCTTCTGTTTTTTTCTCCTCTTTTTATAATAATAATTTTTGTTTAGAGAGGTGGGCGTGGGGAGGGGGAGCTATTCTTTCTTATATAAGGCACAACTTCCTTTGAAAACTTTTGGTGACAAAAAAGCAAACGACAACTCCAGACGTAAGGTGACATCTTTATTTTCAAGGGAGAAAACAACCTTTTGAAGTAGAAGATTGGATGGGCGTGAACTGAACAAAATGGTCAAGACAACGATAAACACATTTCATGGAATTAGAGCAGGATAACATGAAAGAAAAATTGAACGTGGAGGGAAAAATATCGTCAAAACAACTAACTGAAGTGACAACTTAAGGTGAACGATTCATACATGAACATAATGGATACCATTCGAGATATCTTATTTAAAGAATTAAATTCTGACCCATTTAACAGAGACAGGTGTCGTTACAGTCTTTTTATAGCTCCAACACTATCCCGCAAAAAAGATGCTGATAAAATAAATAAAAATCGGCTATGGACAGGATTGAACAGCTCTGGTCAAAACTTGAACAACGGGTCTAAACTTCTTAAAACGAAGCAAATAAATGTTGTTGTTATCGATCCAGATGCAAATAAATCGACCTATATGTTTTGTTTTCATTTTTAAAATGTTTTATCTTATTGAAATTGTTTGTTGCTTTGTGTGGTTTTGTTTCATTTTGTTTTGTATTTTTGGTTTGATATTTTGGTCTCGAGTTTTTTTTATAATTGGCTTGTTTGGTTTTCTATTTTTACTGTTATTTATTGATTAATAGTGGGAAAGCGTAGTGATAACAATAGAAAAAATTATTCAGTTGAACACACCTAGTAAAATATTAAAAATATTTCTGTTGATATAACTCAATCGGCAAGTAAATATGAGTATCCTTTTCATTTGAAAAGATAGAAAGCAAGGATACAAATTTGTGTGAGAAGTTTTCAAATGTTTTCCCCCCTTAGGTCACCATATTATGTAGAGCTTAAGAAAACAGTATTAGTAGTATGAAATATTATTGCAAGAAGATAGCACATCTAAAATATTTGATCCCAGAGTTTGTCCATGTTTGAATGGCGTGTGTATTGAGCACAAAGTGTTTATTTGCAAAACTTCAAAACAGTTCCCACTATCCAAAGAAGTTCGTTTTGTGTTGAAAGTGACGCTCTGACGGACACAAGTCAGACTTTTCAATAAATAAGACTTCACTTCAAGAAAAGACAGAAGTGCATCCAGAAGAGGGTAATACAAGAAATGAAACAAAATAAGGTTGTTTGAAAGCACATGAGCTATTTTTATGAACAATTTATTTTTTGCTTCCAACTATTGAGAATCTGTGGTAGTAGAAAGACAATTGGACAAAACATAAATGAGAACGGGGGGAAAAACATTCATTTTTTTCAAAATACTTAAAAGTCAAACATCTACTTTTAATGCATCACAAATCATGTCTGAAAAAAATAACTGCTCCATGATAAAACCCAAGTTTCAGTCAAAAACGAACCCCCCCCCCCCCCCACACACACACAAAACAACGCAACAAAAACTCAACACTTAGATCTACGACCCTTAATCTGATTCTCGAATCAAGAGCCCCATTCAAAGAACCCATTTTTTTACCACCAAATCTTTTTTACCACCAAATCTGTCTTCACAGTGATAAAACTTGGAAGACAATATTGTTGACAAACTTACTACTGTTATTATTCCTTTGAATTGTGGAGGGTGGTTCTCTGGATTTTTATTTGTTTTGTTTGTTTTTTTGTAGTTTTTTTTTAAATAACTGGCTTATTATAATCTATAATGCATTATATAATGGAGCATATCAAACGTACATGTATATCTTTTCATGATGAAAATTAAAATTCAAAATACACACAACCAGTTTCAACAGAACATGAGAACAAGTTCAATAGCATGCTTTTCTAATTCGGTTTCAACGTATAGAAACAGAGGCTTTAATAAACACTCTAAGTAAATAAAATCAAACATTCCCTAATTCAGATTTAGAGTGATTTCGATAAAATAGTTGAATAGTGAAAATGTGTTAATAAAACTTTAAAGGATGTTCATTACAACCGTACGTATGTTTTTTCCCCTTTAGGGGCAATACAATGAAAATTTTAACAAGAAATTACTGTCATAATATAATAATATGTCGAGATAATTTTGAGAGATAAAACAACCCGCACGAACTGTCAACAATACGAACAGGGGACTTGTCTTGATTAGCTTTT
>NW_004797293.1:629172-631672 GCF_000002075.1 Aplysia californica | reverse complement strand
TGCTCTTGTTTCAGTATGTCACACACACGGTTGTGTTCCCTCATCCAGATAGTTTGGTAAAGAAATAGTCCCGGCAGGAGGCCGAAGAAGGGATGGCCCAGGGCGAACCTGCGCTCTGGTGGTACGCTGGCCGGGTACGTCATTTCCACAGGGGCGTCTTTTAGGTACAATGGGTACTCCTCGCCGTTCAAAGTCTGGGGAAGCAAGTAGAAAATGTAGTATACTTTAAAAAAAAATAAGGAAATGTTTACCCCCCCCCCCTCCATCTCTTTCCTCAACTCCCGGAAACCCCTCCTGAGTTCAAATAAAAATCTTACACACCTCCATACAAACACACTCACCATCAACACCATTTAGATCATTAAAGGAACAGGCATCGAACCAGCCTGACAAGGTCCAACAGGACTGTGAGGGAAACAACATCCCACAAGATAGACAAAGACATGTTTTACTATGCAGTGGAATCAGGTGTTCGTCAATTTTTGGGCATATAGAATTATTTGTATAATCTTAAATGTCGTTCTTTGGTCTTGCTTTTGGTGATAAAATACCCATCTATCTTTAATCGAAGTCGAGATATTCTGAGGAAAAATTAGCGAGAAAATGACCGTCAAAATTTGGTAACTTCTATAGCTTAAGAATCCTTGAAAACGGAAAATGTACATATGTTGTGCCCTGAATCAACGTTTTACAGTAAGATTCACCTTGAAATGTGTTTTCATACGGACATAAAAGGTTTTGGGCCCCAAAACTTAAATTTGACAAAAATAACTACACAGGAGGAAAAAAGGCCCGTTTCTTTGATTCCATCAACTTGACGAGCATCTGATTTCACTATGATGCCTTACATATGTGTACTCCATAAAGATTTTTCCCACATCGGAATCGAAATCAGGTCTTCTGTGAGTGACAACGAAGCGCCTAATGAACCGCTACAACACAGACGCCCTTCGATGTTATTCCTTTCCATACCTTTTGGAGGTTTAACGAATGGATAAAATAGATAAGATAATAATATACAATTAAGAAAGGAAACTAACTATGGATTGTCTGGCTGTCTCTCAAACCCTTCTTACGGACCGGGAAGATATATTTGGAGCAATTAGGCCTAATACTAAACTGATACTCCACAGCTACGGTAACTAACATGGCACCAAAATATGAGACATGAGAAAAGAACAAGGAAAAAGAAACGAAAATTAAGCAAACTATTTCCATACGATGTGTTTTGCAGTCTCAGGTACGTCAGGGCGTGTGCAACTCCATGACGTGCCAGAAACGTTAGCATGGGTAACTGCTGACTTGTGCTGAAGATGTAATTGTAGATGTTTTACGGCCCCACTGACACTATTTAGACCGTAATACATGCATAGACAGGACAGGCTGCTTTAATCCGACCTGTCAAGGTCAGCCTGGGTTGAGAGGGACAGAACGTCCAAATAGAAAGACGGAGGTGTTCGATAAACATTCTCCACACGAAAACAAGATAATATAATACTATGATATAAAATGTCACCACTTGATGATGCTTGTTGTTCCGCTCTTGTCGGTCACTCACTCAGGCCGAGTGTGATACAGAAGAACGACAGAAATAGTAGGTAAAATAGATATCCCTCAAACGAGAATCGACTATGAGTCTTTCGCAAGCAAAGGTACATCTCTATTGTCGTTACACCATATTCTGTGCGAGCACATTGTGTAGGTAATCGTGACGTCTTTGGCAAAATACACTTTTATCCTGTTTTTAAAAAGGGTGAGGGTATTTTTTGGTTGTTTTTTTAGGGGGTCAATCAGATGTTTACCAATCTATTCTACTTAAATAGGCTTCTGTTATCGTGAACTAAATAAAGAAAAGATCGAATAAAGTAAACTGAGGACAGAACATGAAAAAAGAAGCAGTGTTACCTGTAACTTTAGCTTTCCGTCTTTAAAACTTCTCAGCATGTTTTCCACATGAACATCTTTGCCGTAAATGGACGTGACGTCAACCTAGTGGAATTAGAGGATTAGAAATAAAAAAGTTCTATAACATTTAGACAATATTATGTTTAGGCTGAATTAAAAGAAAGTGCATCGGCCATTAAGTGCTGGGTAATAAGCACATTTTCAATCAGGCCTACAGATAAAATAAAAGACACAGTAAAAAAGCTGGGCCTAATGATGACGCCCTCCAGACACCAAGCCCCCCCAAAAAAACAAAAAAACAAAGAAAAACCCCCAGAAAAAACAACAACAAACAAACAAACAAAAAAACCCAAGAAAAAGAAAGAAAAAAGATACTTAAAAATTATTGGCACAAAAGGTTCTCACAGGCAGTGCCCCCTTTTTTCCCTCTTTCAGTCACACTTACTTCTTACTTTTACTTGATACTTTGAGATTTTTATTAAGAGGTTGAAGCAGCAGGTTAGAGCGGCAGCCGGGTATATGTAATTGCAGATCGTTTAGAAGGCAGGCTTTGAGCCCAGAGAGAGAGAGAGAGGGGGAGAGAGAGAGAGAGAGG
>NW_004797293.1:622778-624763 GCF_000002075.1 Aplysia californica | reverse complement strand
CCCTTGTGTTGATTTTTGGCTGATATCTCCATTCATGCATTGCGAGAAGTAACTCATTTTGTTAGCACGCTTCACAATTTAATTTGAAACATACTTTTGTACATTTGCACTCAATCAGGTGGCGTCTTTAGCCTATTGCTTATACAGGGTGTCCATTGGGGGAATCGGGTCGTGTGTGGTCGGTTTACTTGCCAGAATGAGGGAGCAAAGCGGCTATCGTGGCACAAGCCAATCGCACCCGACTCGTCGTCTAAAACGGGGTGCCCACTACGGATGGGATTGGCTGATCGGGCCGATCGCACAACTCGATCGCCTCAAAAACAAACGTGTTTGTTTTCAGTTTCAGGCGATCGAGTCAGGCGATCGGCCCGATCCAGCTGTAGTGGGCACCCCGTATAAAAAAAACAAAAGCGTTTTGTTTTCAGGCGACAAGAGGGGCGATGGCATAATCTGACCCGACCCGACCCGATCCCATCCGCAATGGGCTCCGAGTATTAGGCTAAAAGACTCGCAACATTGCATCAGCGCTCATTTGATCTTATGCAGTTGCGAGCGCCGTAAAACTCTAATTAAAACTAAGATTGCCGGTTGAGGGCTTCAACGCTCAGTTCGGTCTGACATTGTGTCAAAATTGGGAAAGGCGCCTTTCATGAATTTTGCCATTTAATAACTCGGTCCAAAAGGAGAGGGATGTTGAATTAGAAGAATCTGCCTCTTGTCTAATTGCAAGGGGTGTTAACCCTTCACGACTTTGCACAGGTTTTACGCTCATAATTCGACGAGCAATGCAAAAGGAGGAAATACAACTTAAAACAACTGGTCCAGCAAATTAGAAAAAAATATTGAAGGGAATCATAAAAATATTAAGTAAATAAAGTAAAGAAAGTTTTAGTATTTATGGCCATTTGCAGTAGCCGCCCCCCCCCCCTCATCTTTTTGGTTTATTTTAAAACATTTAATTTCGAGTGATTTTTACATCCTTATCAACACAATCTAGACCTTTAAGGAGGTGGTCTCCGACAATGTCAGTCAGGGCATACCGGGCTGACTGATAGGGATACAACGTCCCAGCAGAAAGGTGGAGAAAGAAATAATATTATTATTTGCTTTTAAAAAATTCTCCCCACATGGTAATCGAACTCAACTCTTCTGCGGGCGATGTGAAGCGGCTAATCGTCGTCAAACCAAAGACGCCAGTAATAAATGAACGAAAATAAAATAATGAGAAATCATATCAGTATTTATAGCAGACAAGTGTTCATAACAAGACTTTGAATGAATTTCGAAGATGTATTATAGTAACTGTGACCTAAGATGCAGAACGTTTAAATTAGCATCCAGCTGTCGCAAGCAGGAGACTCGAGTTCGATTCCCGAGTGGGGAGAAAATTGTCATCAAGTAGCCTATCTCGGTCTTTCTGCTGGAATGTGTCTCCATCAGACCGGGTTGGCACTGACAGGCAAGGTCGAAAGCCCGCCTCCTAAAGGATCTAAATTTTGTTGAAGGGGGCGTAAAGCTCCTACATAATAAAAAAAAAAAGAAAGAGAAATAAAGCGAACTTGCCATGCTAATTCTGTATGTTTGAGTGAAAAGTTGTACATTGACTTAATGACGGTCATTTCGTGCTTTTGGGGAAGGGGGGGGGTAGGATAGACAGACATAAACAAAAGCGAAATAGAATGGAAGAAGTAGGACCGATCGTTGGCGCTCTCCAAATGCAAGTACTCGAGTTCGAGTGCTTTAAGTGGGCTTTAGACAAATCCATCAACCAAGTGTGTTACGTAATTGTTGGGAAAACCAGATTAATAGAAGAGCCGGAAAGAGTAGTTTGTTCTTTCGAGAAAAGAGAAGCACGTCGACACCAGCGCAGTTAGTGCAGGGTACAAGAAAGAGAAAATGGCAGAAATAAGTGAGGAAAAGATTATAATAATAATGATGATGATGATGATGATGATGATGATGATGATGATGATGATGATGATGAT
>NW_004797293.1:621135-622609 GCF_000002075.1 Aplysia californica | reverse complement strand
TAATAATAATCATCATCATCATCATCATCATCATCATCAAAAGAAGAAGATTAAGAAAAAGAGCAAGAACAATAACAAGCACAAGACCAAGAATAATAATAATAATAATGATATTAATAACGGTTTCCTATCGCAAGAACAGATCTCACATAAAGTGTGTTGACAAGGGAAAAACATAGCCACATTTCACCATATCGACTACAATAATAATAATTTGTGGGGTTTTTTTTTAGCCACCTGTCAAATACAATACTTTTTGTTTGCAAGGATTTAATTAAAGAAAAATTTAAGTTGGCATTTTACGCCCCCATAGACACAATTTAGATCACTTAGGAGGCGTTCTTCGACCACACGTGTCAGGATACAACCCCCCCCCCCCAAAAAAAAAAAAAACAACCCAAAAAACCCCAGCAGAAAGACCAAAGTACTAGATAAAATTTTAATGTCTCCTCTTTCGGGAATCAAACCTCATGTATTCCCACCAGAAAACCTCACTACTAGACACAAACTACGCCACGCTAAGGAAAAATAACAACAAGAAAACAACTTTTCGACCTGGACCCTACCCACCCTATAAACGTGATGATCAAGAGAGCGTAGCAAAATCGTGATACATTCCGTCTAACATTTTATTCAATATATTTTTAGAAATGTGTTACACCTGTTGACTCCAAGTATACTCATACTTTTATGGAGGTGTAGCGTAAATTAAAGTTGCTGAATGGCTATATTTTAATAATAAATACATCGGGACATGGGGACCCTTCCCAAATAATAAAATGCGTGCCTAATCGCCCGCACACGGAGGAAACGCACGACTTAACCAAAAATAAAATAATAATAATAGTAGTAAATACGTTTTAAAAAATCGCGGACAGAAACAGAGAAATATGGTAATCCAAGACAAGAAATAACTACAGAACATACTCTACTACCTGGTGATGCTGTTTTTAAAGGATTTGGCAGTACGCGTGGATTCGTGATGTGATTCAAATTCGCGAAGCGTCCTCCATTATTTTCCCATCGCTTTTAAATCTGGATCGTCGTCACTGAGGGTTAATTACTCCTCTGTCAAAATTATGACATTATGATCATAAATAATAGTTTTTCCTGAGAACAGTTTCTGTGAATAAACGCACGTACACAAAAGTGTAACAGCTTTTTATAAAGCCAGCCGAACAAAGAGAAGTGGTATTGGTGTTGTGTCTCAAATGCTTTGAGCAGGGTGTTGGATGGCACTTGAAGTGTCTACTTCACCAGAAAAAAAGCAATGTGCCACTCGGTGACAGAACAAAGCTCCATAAGTCAACCTTGTGTCATGGGTCAAAAATGAAAATACCTCAATAACTGGGCTTCTAGAACATGAAGCAAAACACTGCTTTATGATGATGATGATGATGATGATGATGATGATGATGATGATGATGATGATGATGATGATGATGATGATGACAATAATAATAATAATAATGAT
>NW_004797293.1:619335-620744 GCF_000002075.1 Aplysia californica | reverse complement strand
GGGGGGGGTGTCTTTTGTTTGAGTTATTGTTATTTCAAAAAGCGTTGTGGAGTTAAAAAAAAAATTTTTAAAAACCAACCGAGGAGGTATATCCGAAAAGTGAACAATGTTGAGAAATCCGATTAGGCCTATCTGATTAACGGTCTGCATGCTGTTAAAGAAACATAAACTCGATCAAAGCAGAGCACATTTTTACAGCATAACAATATTGTGTTACAAACTGGTTAGAAGCAAAAGAAATAAAATAAAACCAAAAATAAACTATAAAAAAGACGAATGATCGCGCTCGTAATCCAAAGGGGAAAAGGTTGAACTTTTCTTGGTATATATTATAGGAGATAACTCACTTTATAACAAAGTATTTTTTGTTCCTTTAGCAACAGCGGAACTAGATAGTAATATTTTATGATGCTAGTCAAGGAACTTGTATGGCAAATATCTGCAATAAAATATGTAAATAATAAATTGCTTGTTGTTTTTGCAATGTGTTTTGTTTGTTTGTTAGTTTTTTCGTTTTTTGTTTATATTACCTGTATTATTAACTATGACAAGATGTTAAGAAGATTGACTAAAAAGTGTACAGAGCTTTCTGTTGAAAGGTCATAACGTACATAATGAAAATGCTATGTACTATTAGTCAACTTTAATACTTAATTATCGACAGAACAAACAAAGGCAATTAACAACAGCACTTAGAAGTTGTAGTATAAGTTTACTACAAATATGTGATTTAGTCCACATGGATATTACACCAAGAGCTACCAGGTTGTTATTTACGTTTTATTTACAGAAACGATCCTTTCAGTCTAAAAATAGCTAGCCGACACTAAATTCATCGTTACAAAGTGTGGTGGTTCGAGACAGTTACGGACACGCCTTCGCTTTAGTGGACCGACACCCACAGTCTGATACATTGACATAGGACTGGGGGGAGCGGCGACCCGCGGGCGTTGGAATTTACTACGAGGGTTTGCACTTTGTTTGTAAGATCAAGGGGGCTATCACCGTAATGGGAACAGTGAGTGGAGTTTGATTTGTAGACCAATAATTTGAGTGGGGTTTTGGGTCGGGCCGAGGGTTGGAAACTACTACAGTGTTCTATTTGCAGTTTTGATCTTATTGAGATAGACATAATATTTTAACGTCACGCTTCGCCTCCCACATGTCTATTTTTAACTCTTAAAGCTGAAAAGGGATACATAGTGTCCGATCAGAGAACTAAAGACCAGTTTAAAGGAAAACTTTGAACCATCACACATTAATCAAAAGCATGAATTTCCATATTCTATAGTACGCCCGTCGTAAATTAAATAACAATGGAAAGACATATTGTACGTGTGAATAACAAGATTATGTACTCTCTCTCTCTCTCTCTCTCTCTCTCTCTCTCTCTCTCTCTCTCTCTCTCT
>NW_004797293.1:608024-610371 GCF_000002075.1 Aplysia californica | reverse complement strand
TACAAACACACACATACTTACAAACATATACACACACAAACACACACATACACACACATCACAAACACACACACACACACCCACACACACACAGTTTCATTTCTCCGATCCTGCAGACAGCTGAGTTCGAGTCCTTCGACCTGATCCGACTCCTTTCCCACCCCACCCCTTCTCCTCCAATATACTGACTTGGCTAACATTTCAAATAAAATGAACCGAAGCGTACAGTTTTAACATATCAAAAGAAACACAGAGTTTATGGGGAAAGTTAGCCTGTGTCCCGTGGGAAAGCCAGCTTTTATCAAAATATCTTAAGGTCGGGGGGAAAAAACCCAACTAAACTGAATCGATTAGGGTAAGGAAAGGAGAGGTTAAGATTTAAAGTAAAAATTAAAAATTAATCAATCTTGTCGGGCCTTGAGATTATACACGTGTGGTTAGCGAACAACATTTTATAAAGGATGCAGTGCGTGGATATTCTTTTTAAAGAACAGATTATTATTATTATTAAAAGCACTGCTCAAACTCGACTGATGATATTCATTTTTAAATTGGGGTGTTCAACCGTGTCGGTTTTGAGATTATCGGTTACGTTATAATTATAATGGCACAATTGTACGGTTTGAAGGAAATTTACTTTACTATCTATCATTATGATAATGTGAATAGAGGTCAGCTACGTCTACTAGGGAGTTCCCTGCAATGGTTAATATTTGTGCACTTCTCACACAAGGCTTGAGTTCGAATCTCGTTCGTAGAAGACAATATGAGTAATACTTTCGGTGAAGTTCGCCCTTCTGAGGGATGGATCTTGTCCAGCCTTGGGCATCTGTGACAAACAGTGCTGAAGCGTCCAGGTTGCTAAATTGTAAACTGGGTCGTTGAGGCTGTCATAAAAGTGTTATTCCAGGAGCCAGATCTGATGTTAGAGTCGACATTTAGAGCACCTAACTCTTTTGCCTAACTCTCCAATGATCTGTTTAGTTCTCTTATTAAATTAGTCTACTTCTGGGTCTTTTCGGTTACAATATTATTTTTGTTGAGACAGCAAGAGTGTCTGTAAAAAATCGACAACAACAGAAACCAACATATATTACATTCCAACCCCCCGATTCAAGCATAACAACCGTGGACTTTGTCAATTGTTACAGGGAAGTGTTAGCTTAATGCAATCCTCCTCGCACGAATTGTGAATAAGACCGCCATCAGAGCCCGTCATTGATGTCAGTCCGGGACACGTCTTCTCAGGTAACTTTAATGAGAGGCATCGTGCTGAAATCAGGCGCTCGTCAAACCAATGACATTGAAGATACTGGCATTTTTCTACAGGTTTGGAAACTTTTACATAATTTTTGTGGGTTTGTTTTTTACCCGGAATCTTTTATGTTCATTTAAAAACACATTTCTGTGTGGCCTTTTCTGAAAAAAAAAATTGATAAAAGACACAAAAATGTAAATTTTCAGTTTCCACGAACTCTCAAGCTAGAGAAATCACCACACTTAGGCAGCCATTTCTCGGTAATTTAACCTCTGACACCGGGAGACTCCCAGCTCCTTCCGTCGCTAATACCTCATCTTTTTCAAGGCAGATGCACGTTTTTAAAAAATCAAGAGCAAGACAAAAAAATTAGCTATAAGATGATACCAGTAAATTCGTATGCCCACAGATTGACGAGCACCTCGTTCCATCGCGTTGTATCTTCACGTACATCCATGCTCTAACATTATCCTTTCTTACATACGTAAGCAGTTTTTTTTCCACACCACACAGAGCTTTACCCTTTATTAGATTGCTAGATGGATATTATTTGGGTATCTTCTTCTTTTGTTTTGTTTTTAAAAACTGTGTACATCCTGTAAGTGGGGGGTTCTTTTTCTGAATAGGACACACGTCATTCATAAATCCGACACCTTCATGTACTGGCAACATGGATTAACAGATTGTCTCTCTGGCTCTTTTTCTCTCTTTGTGTCTCCGTGTCTATCCGTCTGTCTGTCTGTCTGTCTGTCTCTCTCTCTCTCTCTCTCTCTCTCGCTCTCTCTCTCTGAGAGAGAAAGAGAGAGAGAGAGAGTGTGTGTGTGTGTGTGTGTGTTTGTGTGTGTGTGTGTGCGTGAGAGAGAGAGAGAGAGAAAGAGAGAGAGAGAAAAGGAGTAATAAAAAGAGAAACAGACAGACAGACAGACAGGGAGATAGACAAAGTACAGGAAGGCGTTGAAAAGTAAGATAGGCAAATAAATAGGTACCTATATTATAAATAGATAGATACACATAAACGTAGAGATAGAAGCAAAAATAGACATAGAGAGGGAGAGAGGGAGAGAGAAAAAATAAGGGAGGGAGAGAGAG
>NW_004797293.1:604077-605762 GCF_000002075.1 Aplysia californica | reverse complement strand
AGAGAGAGAGAGAGAGAGAGAGAGAGAGAGAGAGAGAGAGAGAGAGAGAGACGTATGGGGATGTAGGTAGAGGGAGGGGCAAGGAGATTAAAAAAGCTCCTTGGGGAGGGGGAATCTAAAACAAGGCGTGGCTGAATGAGACAGATACGTGTAGTTAGAGAGAGAGAGAGAGAGAGAGAGAGAGAGAGAGAGAGAGAGAGAGAGAGAGAAATAGAAAGAAAAACAAAAGGGTCTTTTTCCTTTTCCAACTCAGGACTCATCATTATAACAATAAATTGAATGTGCGCGTCACAGTATTTCGAATTTGGATAGTTTTTAAAATGTATTGGTCATTTTGATAGACGAAATCTAAAGGGGAAAGCAGAGAGACGAGAGAAGTGGAGGTGCATACTTTGTAGTCGTCTATAGGAGGACACCCAACGAAAGACAAATCTACGGGAGCAGAAGAGAAGAAATATTCAACACATCGTAGTTGTGGACCTTCAAGTGGTCTGATGATATAAACGTACACTTGCCCCACTTGATGGTCGCATTAACCTTGTCCAAATAACCTTGACCCATATCCCTGTAGCGTGTCGGAAGTGCTGCAGATTTTCTGTAGTGTTTTAGTCATGGTTACTCATGGTCGTTTGTCCTTTGAAAGAGTGGGGAGAGAATTGGTTTAAGGGGGCGGGGTGGGGGGGGATTAGGGTTTTTGGTTGGGGTTGGAAGTATGTGTGTGTGTGGGGGGGAGGGTTCAAGTCGTTTTTCCGGGGGATCGGTGGAGAATTCTTCAGCAGATTAGCAAAAGTCATTGTGGCTACATAAGCTCCCTCTTCGTTGGTAATCCTGAATCATCATCATCATGAAATGCCATTCATTCCTTTTCTCGGATGCTCTGAAAAAGTTACATTATTCTGATCTTTCCCGGTAACCTATCTAGATCTATTTTGGCTTCCCACATAAACTTCTCTGCCTCCATTGTCGTCAACTTTGCAAGTGAGAGTTGAAGATGGAGACCTTTATGTCTATTCAAGTGTGTCAGAAGTGACTGTCTTTTCCTGATTGTTTTTAACAGAGAGCGACCAAGGAGGGCTTCTTTAAACTCACCTCATTTAATTCCATTTCCTTCCAAGAAATTTTGAGCTGGCTACTGGGAAACCATAATTCTATTATTTCTGTTTTGCATAAGCCATATATAGTAAATCACATTTCCCTTACGTTGTTTCTTTCACTGCGTAAGCCAACCTGTTCTGTTCCTCTTCTTTTCCAAACTGATCACGGTCCAGCTTTCTCCTTCCTCCAGAGGCCCAGTAACCCCCGTACTTGCTGCATGGCAGCTTTAGTCCTACCTGAGAAGACTTCACTGCTCTTCACAGTACCGTGTGTTAAGGCAGATTTATCCCTTCCATCCACCCCCACGCCCACCCCCATCCCCACTCCTCTGTGTGTGTGGGAGTCACTGCATACAATAATCTCTTTGACTTGAGGACGACAGTTGAACGTTTTAGGCTGTCTATACAAGCGGTTGGATCTCTCTCTCTCTGTGAGTGTGTGTGTGTGTGTGTGTGTGTGTGTGTGTGTGTGTTTGTGTGTGTGTGTGTGTGTTTACGCTAGTGCAAGTTTGTGAGTGTGTGTGTGTATGTGTGTGTGTGTACGCTAGTGCAAGTTTGTGAGTGTGTGTGTATGTGTGTGTGTGCACTTGC
>NW_004797293.1:601560-603562 GCF_000002075.1 Aplysia californica | reverse complement strand
CATTTGTTTCTTTTTCTTAAAACTGGTACACACGAACTTCTGGTCATTTGCGACGTGGTGGAGTCAGGTGCTCGTCAATTTTTGGGGATGTGGAGTTATTGGTATCATCTTAAAGTGTGTTCAATTGTCTTGCTATTGGTGGTAAAAATGCCCATCTATCTTGAATAGAAGTCAAGATAATTGGGATCAAGAAGGTGGGGTCGCCTGGTTTCAAAGGCAAAATTGGCGAGAAAATGGGCACCAAAATTTGGTTATTTCCATAACTTGATGGTCCATTGAAACTGAAAGTTTACATTCTTGTGCCTTTAATCAATGTTTTTCTGTAAAATCCACCAAGAAATGTGTTCTTGATTGGACAACAATGGTGTTAGCCAAAAAAAAAATCCAAAAAAAATCGATAAAATTGCCAACTGGCAGAAAAATGTCAGTTTCTTCAATTTCATTATTTTGACGAGCGCCTAATTTCACCATGCTACTACACAATTATACCTGGAATACCTGGAGGTGTCATTTCTTTCTCAGAGGTTAACTTGTAATGACTATCCATCCTTCATGGTCGCAAGCTGCCGTTGCACATTCTGCTATACCCAGGCCAGTAAATTCCGTGTTTTAATGTTGAAATAGACTTAATAATTTGAACTGAACTTCTTCATGGAAATGCATGGCCAAAAAGACAGTCATATCCGGACAAATTGAGCTTGGTTAGAAACTGAAAGTCTAGTTACTTATTTATGAAGTACTTATTCAGAATTTTTAAACTGTGCCGCAAGGTTAATTAATTTCCCGCGATCTCCCTCCGTTGTTTCTTTTTCCTGCTTCGAGGAGAAAAGACCCTTGGTGACAGGAAAAAGACGCAAAAACATTACAGATGGCAGATGTCTACGAACTAGACATATGGCATTTAAGTGAAGCTATAGAAGACAGATAAAGCAAAACAAAAGCAGGAGTGTGACCTCAACAATAAAGCGGACGGACGGAAGCTCACATAATATTTATTATCTTTACTATCACAGGATGCACGCCAACGACTCTCGTTTCGAAAGTGATGCTCTTCTAAGCTTATTTTCCATGGGGGGGGGGGGGGGGGGGGGAGGGGGGATAATGGGAAGAAGGTACACGGGTACTTTTCTTCGGCTTACTTGAATTTGAATTTGTCATGTCTATATTCCGCAACTATTCAGAGTTATAAAAAGTGATTTTCAGCAACATACAAACTGGCGTTTTTTTTCACTTCACAGTAGAAGTACATTGAATAAAAGTAATTGCCAAGTGCCGCCATTACCTTTCATAGGAATGTATCACCATGTAAAAGGACTTTTTTTTCGCATTTTTCATTTCTTTCCCAAACAACACTTACGACTGCCACGAATAACAACATTATAATTAGACTCCGAAAAAAATCTTTTCTTGAACTTTCAATACGTACATCATCGCTCCGCTGTTGAAGGCTTTTACGGAAATAGCAAGGGTTCAGAAAGTAGACGTTCAAGAAAGAATAAAGAGATGGATTGAAGTACACTTTAGCACGCCCCCTCCCCACCCCCTTCCCTGTCCTTTCCATCCCCGGCCAAAAAGAAGTCACTTGACCCAGTACGCCCAATAGGAGTCTCCACTTTGAGCGGGTCCGAATTTGGGTCGCTGTAACGCCGTACTCCAAAAACTCTTTTGACGTGGTTTTAAGAATGAGGACTCAAAATCTTTTTAAAAGGGTCTAAAAGGGGTATAAATCACTGGCTGAGAAACAAATAGTCTTGCTTTTAGGAGGTCCTTCAAGTTAAAAGCATTCGTACAACTCCGGACTAGTTACACGTATGTTATGCCCCATGGTTTCATTTGTTTCTTTTTCTTAAAACTGGTACACGCGAACTTCTGGTCATTTGCGACGTAGTGGAGTCAGGTGCTCGTCAATTTTTGGGCATGTGGAGTTATTGGTATCATCTTAAAGTGTGTTCAATTGTCTTGCTATTGGTGGTAAAAATGCCCATCTATCTTGAATAGAAGT
>NW_004797293.1:598579-601263 GCF_000002075.1 Aplysia californica | reverse complement strand
TCTATTATAATGATCTAAAATGCCCAACGCGGCAGGAAAATTTCGATGTCTTCGATTTCACTATTTTGACGAACACTTTAGTTCACAGCCATGCCACATGCAATATTATTATTTATCAACTTACGCTATTTTGTAGTCCGTTCCAGCAGGCTTATTCTCAGAAGGCAGAAGTTCCCTGTTTCCAATTGCTTTCCTCGTGCAAATGCGTTATCAGTGATGCGAGTCGGGATTGACACAAAAACAATGTCTGGCTCGGGTTTTAAGTAAAAGTATATTGAATTAATCACAGATTCGAAGAAAATGAAAGGATTAAATCAAAAGCTACCTTTGAAGTACCTGTAGTGAGCCAAAATTATATTCGCAACAGCTTGTGAAACAACTTTTGTTGAAAATGAATAGGGGTATTATTTTTGAAAAATGTTTACGGAAAAAATGTTGTAGCAATTAATTTGGCTGAATGAGAAAGTGTTACAGGCTGCAGAATGCGGATACACCAAAACTCCGAGCAATAATTTTTATTTCTATTCTCAAGAAAAAACACTACCAACACAACCACCACGAAGACGACAGCACACCACAGCAGCAGTTTCGGATAAAGTTTGTACGCGGTGGGGGGATCAAAGTTGTTGAGTTGTTCATTCACTGAAACGCCTAGGAAAGTTTCACGCCGGCTTATAAAGAGAGATAGAGCCCTCGAAGAGGGAGGAAACGGACGAGAGTGTTCCGTAAGTGTGGCGGAACGCTGTGACGTGCTTTTCGCGCGCGCGCGCCGGGGGCGACGACGGGATCGTCTGCTCCGTCCTCCTCCCGCGAGGAATTTTTATCCTTTCGTTTGTACCCGTGTGGTGAAGACCAGTAGTGAGGCAGCGTGGTGAAATAAGGCGCTTGTCAAAATAATGAAATAAAAGAAATTGGCATTTTTCTGCCAATTTGGCAATTTTATCGAATTTTTGTTTTTTGGCTTAGCACCACTTTTGTCCAATTAAGAACACTATTCTGGGTGGGTTTTTTACTGAAAAACGTTGAATAAAGGAACAAATAATGTAGGTTTTCAGTTTCCACGAGCTATCGAACTATGGAAATAACCAAACTTTGGAGGCTATTTTCTCGCTAATTCTACCTTCGAAACCCGGCGACCTCACCTTCTTCAAGCTCAAATATCTCGACTTCTGTTCAAGATAGATATGGGCATTTTTTCCCCCGATAGCAAGGCAACTGAACAAGCTTTACAAAGATACAAATAACTCCACAGGCCCAAAAATTGACGAGCGCCTGATTCCAACTGTTGGTTATGCACTACTAGTGACTTTAAAAAATCTTTTCTGACTAGGCCTATCATACAGCTGAGCCTGCCTGTAAGCTAATAACAGCCACTGTTCCGTGACCCCCTTTTTCATACTTTTGAACCTGTCCTAACGGTCACCTGTCCAAGACAATCAACAGTAAAAAAGTCCACTTTCAACTTTCCTCCTGGTCATTTCTTAACATCACACTGTCCATGATCGATATTCACATGTTTTAGACAACTACTTTCTCTTGGACAATGGACGGCTGTCTTTGATAATTAATTTCAACTGTGTGTTTATAAAATATAGCCTGTCCATGGTGGTCCCTATCCAAAGCGAGCACAACGCCGTCAGTCATTTTTAGCAACCGCTCATAATGGTTACTTATAACAGACGTTTTCCGCCACCCCGTCCTCGGACGGATTGTGTACGCTCAGCTAATGCAAATATGTGGGGGCATCGCTGTGAAATCAGGCGCTCGTCAAAAATAATGAAATATCAGAAACGCATTTTTTCGCCAGTTTGACAATTTTTAAACGAATTTTTGTTTTCTAGTTCAACACCTTTTATGTCCACATAAAAACACATTTCCGTGTGAATTTTAATGAAAACCGACGGTTAAAAGCAACAATTATATGTAAATGTTCAGTGTTCAAGGACTCTCAAACTATTTAAGTTAACAAACTTTGCCAGTCATTTCCTCGCTTATTTTACCTCTGAAACCAGGCGAACCCCACCTTCTTCATTTGCTAATATCTCGACTTCTATTCAAGATGGACGGGTATTTTTTTAAAGCAAGGCCAAAGAATATTATGGTTTCAGATGATACCAATAACTCCATATGCCCCAAAATGGACGAGCACCTGATTCCACAGCGTCGTGACACATAGTTATGCTCATATGATAGAGATAAACACATTTTGAGGAAAATGAAATGGAGGGATAAAAGCTAAGATTTCAGATTTTAAAACATCTGCTGAATTTTTCAAACCAAGTAAATTAACTATCAAAACTGAAACTCTGTCTATAGCGACAAAATGTCTATAATAGTCAATTTTAGGATGAATTTAACAGACCGCTTTAAACAGGTTTGACAGTACTTTCTCGGGTTGCCTACAGAGAAAACAGGCATCAATCTCCCTTATTTAGCAGATAACGATTGTAGGCTTCAAATGAAAAAGATCTCAGGCACACATTAAAATGCATGGCTTTTTAAAAAGGGTTCTGCAGTGAAAAATTTGAGCTTTAGTACTTACCTAGTTACCAAGAGAGAGAGAGAGAGAGAGAGCGAAAGAGAGAGAGAGAGAGAGAGAGAGAGAGAGAAAGAGAGAGAGAGAGAGAGAGATAGAGAGAGAGAGAGAGAGAGAGGAGGGTGGGTGGGTGTAGGGACTATGAGAT
>NW_004797293.1:595578-597089 GCF_000002075.1 Aplysia californica | reverse complement strand
TTATATAGGTAGCTTTGAGGTTTTCAAAAATATTTTTTAAAAGCCTAAAATGTCACTAAATGGATTTTTAGAAGCAATAACATAATATTCATTAGTCTCCGTTTTAATGTTATTTTATAAAGTTTAATTCTCATTTTCCCCTTCCTATGACAGTGCACCATTAGCGTATGTGGAATAAATTCTAGACCTTGGAGCGGATGGCGCAGGTTCTTCTACCGGACATTCTTTGAAGTATTTCTTTCAGGCAATGTATAAAAAGATAACGTCCATTTTTCCTCTGTCATTTTGGAGATGGACGTTGCAATTGGAGGTCCTGCCTTTTCAATAACCTTACCTTGTTGAACCTGTACACTTGGCCAATGATCTTCCGAGAACACAGACAGAAATATTTTTGATCCCAGACCGGGAGCACTCTCATAGCAAGAACTGTTGATTTGACATCGTTGACCAGTTCTTGATTGAGTAGGCTATTTTCCGTTCCGAGAGCATTAAAAAATAAATCTCTGTGAGACTAGACTGGGAGGAAACTCATACAAAAACGGCTGATTTGACGTCATTAACCGTTTCTTGATAAAGTAGGCTATTTTACGCCCCCGTCGTCACAATTTCTGTCGTGTAGGAGGCGGGCTTTTGACACTTATTTCTCAAAGAAAAAGAGGTTGGTATGTTCTTGAGTGCAGCGACAACAGAATGATATTTCCTGTCCACAAAAGCACTCTTAAAAACGAAACTAAAAAAAAAAAGATACGTAAAGGACGAACAGGAAACGTTTCAGACCTACCGTGACTGCAATTAATATAAGTCTACCTACGAATGCACTTTTAACAAGAATAAAACGTAAAAATTTTAAAAAATTTAAAATCTTTTCCTTGCACAGGAGCTCGAGACGACCAAATCCAACGCCCATGAAAGGAGATTTCTAATGACATTTCTTGTGAACAGGATCTGCACTTAATTTGCTAGCTTTAAACTGCGATATTGCAAGTGTCAAAATGTTTACATAATGCTGCTAATTGTCTTTGCACGGTAAACAACATAGCGACAATCTTTCTTTTCGGTCACTGCATTCAACTAATCATGTTTTTTAGAAATTGTTTAATGTAACTTTGTTTCTTATAAAGTATGACACTCGTCTTAGTTTTTTTCCCCCAGCTGAAAACAGTTGTTTAATGAGAAATTCGAACAGCTTCCGACCTACACCCTAAAGGTATTTCTACAAGGACATAATTGCGCACATGCACACATACACAGAAACACCTGGACACACACACACGTACACACACACACACACACACACACACACACACACACACACACACACACACACACACAAACACAAACATACATCACGTTCACGAAGAGAGAGAAAGAAAGAGAGAGAGAGAAAGAGAATGAGAGAAAAGAATGAGCGAGAGAAAAGAAAGGAGGAAAGAGAGAGAGGGAGAGAGAGAAAGAGAGATGGAGAAAGAGAGATAGAGAGTGAGATAGTAAGAGAGAGTGAGAGACAGAGA
>NW_004797293.1:592928-595465 GCF_000002075.1 Aplysia californica | reverse complement strand
GGAGGGGCAAGTAAGTGGACTTTCAGAGTCAAGAAAGAGGTCGGAGTTAACTCATCACTAAGACGTTTGTGTGCAAGTCTCTAGTGAGAAATTGTTCCGTATTGTCGTCGTCATTCTGGAAACTTCCAGTCATGATTTAAAAAAAATGGTAACTGTTTTACGGCTCTTGCAACTGCATTAGGTCACATGAGCGCGCGGGACACATTAGACATTTTTAGGTAATTGGAAATTTTGATTTTTGCCTGGGTGGCGGCCGAAGCTTACTCTTATCGATTTTGGACTAACAAAAAAAAAGACGTCTTATTCAACGCATCCGGGGTTCGAACCCGGACCGTAACGGAACATTTTCTTCCCTAACATGTATCCTTTCACTTTTTTTACTTCTCGCTAACAATGTTCTGTCGTCTGCTTTTGTCTCCCCTTTCTGCCTTCTTGGATAAGAGCGAACAATTTCGGAGGTCTCAAGTGCAAGTTGTGCACTTTTAAAGATCCCTCGATGGTCCAAAAACCAATAAGAGTAGTCTTCGGCTGCCACCTGGGCAAAAATCAAAATTGATTCTTACCAAACTGAAAATGTTGAATGAATCCCGCACGCTCATATGACCTTATGCAGTTGCGAGCGCCTGAAAACACATACCAAAATATAATAATTGTGAAGAAAAAAAAAGAAAAAATCGTCTCTCTAAAACCCGCGTTGGTCCTGACCGACACTCCCCAGTCTGCCACCAACACTCACCGAAAAGCGTCACTGGGGGACCTAAAACGTGTTACTCAAGGAATCACAGTTACTTAGCCTGCAATCTAGACTGTAGTAAAGTTGTTAAATGACCTAAATTTAGCTGCCCGTGACGCACTCACATTTTTCTCACGCACTGTGAGTCCTTTCAAATGAACCACTCTGAATTTTTTACGGATATAAACTATAATATACACTTACAAGCTACATTGCATGGCGTAACCAGGATCCTGTCGCTACCGTATCTTACAGCTGATGTTGTTATGATGGCTTTCTTCACGGATTTAGGGGGAAGGCGGTGCATGGACACCAGCTGGGATGGGCAGTGCTGGAGAAATTACAAAACCATATCTATATTATTATATTAATATTATTATCTTTCGTCATTGTTTTAAATTAACTTAAGTATCTTTCCCCCGCGGTTAAGATGCAGACTGGCGTCTGTGGTGTAGTGGTTAGGCACTTAATCGTCGCAAGCAGAAGACTCGAGTTCGATTCCTTTGTAGGGGGACATCTTCATCGAGTTTCTCGGACATTTTGCGGATGGAAAGCTGTATCCCTCTCAGACTAGGTTCACCCATACAGGCAGAGTCAAAACTTGCCTCATAAATTTAGAAATGATCTGAACAGTGTCGATGGCAACTTAGAACATACCTACATTAGAACAGTCTACATTTAACTGTCCGTAGCGCTCTCATAATTTTCCCACGCACTGTAAGTCAAGTAGGATGATGCACTGCTCTGTACGGGTGAGCAAAAAAACCTCACACCCCCCCCTAACTAAACCTGTTGTACTTAGGAGATACATCGTATGGCGCCAGCTTGCATCCTGTCCCGCATACTGTTTCTTAAAACACAATAATGTTACGACGTCTTTAAGGACTTTGAGTACGAGCTAGGATGGTCAGTGCTGGAGAAATTGCTGAGCTCATTGATTTTCCTTTGATAACGCATTATCATTCTACCCTTGGGAAATGGTGGTTGTGTGTGAGCGTGTGTATGTGGGAAGGGGTGGGGAAAATCATTCCCGATTTAAAACATTTTTTTGTGCAAAAGGCGTTACGATCATGGTGTTATAGCTGTTAAACCATTGTTCTGTTAATTTCTTCATTTTTACGAGCACTATTCGACCAGTGGACATTACACGCTACACGCGCGAGTCCAAGGGCTTTGATTAATGTCCATCGTCATCGTACCTTTTTTCATCGGCGCGATGAGATGATGTTGCAGAAAGAAATACATTTCGTTTTAGTAGAGGCTGTAAATGAATACGAATGATAACATTGATAATAAAGGAATCGCTGAACTCAGTAAGCTTCCAGGGGTATTTGGCACATTTGTAAGAGTGCTGTCATCCTAACATGAAACATCACAACAGAAAAGACACATTTGTTTGCTATATAGAAGGTGTACTAGGTATATGTCTAATTTAAACAAAAGCAATTTTAAAAACCTTAACACCCACCCCCTCCCCACCCCATCCCACAAATACACATTTTCATACTTTATATTTCATCATTGGATCAACGATTTTGCCCCGACTTAGGTTTTCAGATCCGACGATTATGTAAAGTATCCTTCCCTCTTAAGAATGTAATACCCGGAACAAGAAGAGGCCACTTAGTGCAGGGAGTTAACAGCTTAGTTCATGTGCCGACGAATAACTTGAAGGACAGCTCAGTCAAAGATCGTGTTCAAGAGAAGTTCGTATATCTCTAATAATAATAGATAGCATTTGTATAGCGCATATCCCCGCTCAGCAGCAGGCTCTATGCGCTTTACACTATATTATTACCCCAGC
>NW_004797293.1:591067-592233 GCF_000002075.1 Aplysia californica | reverse complement strand
TCTCAATCCGTCTTGCATGCGCGTGCATGTGTGTGCGCGCGCGTGCGTGCGTGTGTGTGTGCGTACGTTTGTTTATTTTTTAGCTTAACTGTACACCATAATGAATTATTTACCCCCTATTCCAACTGAATCTAGGCTCTTTAAATCAGTTATAAGAGGGGGAAGGGTGGAGGGGATGAGGGGAATTGCCGATCCGGGCAGAGTGAGATACTTTCTTTCCTGCTTGCAGAAAGACCGAGATAACCATAGATCGTTGGTCATTGTACAGGTTTAATACCCCTTTTCAACACTGTAAGGTTATTCAACAGATGAGACCTCCGAATTTAGAGTCCAACCTCAAAAGGACTGAGCCCCATGGGGAAATCCGTGTAAAGCGACTTTCCCAATGACACAACGTCGTACCAAGCAGAGCCTTGAATCCCCACCCACACCCACAATCTTACGATCATGAGTCCGGTAGGCTAGCCTAACCACTAGACTACAGACGCCACTCAGTGGTATCACAGCTGGTCTCAAAGAACGGCCTGCCACAGGTCTCCCTCCACAAACACTCCCAAGTTTTTTTTATCACCGTTCTGTTCTTCTAAGATCGTACTAGGGAAAGCCAAGGGATCGTAAAACCCGCGAACGAATAGAGGGAAGCACTTTCAAATACACTTGATATCACGATCAGCCGAGATCATTAACTCTCTTAGCGGTATAAGGGCCAACGAAGACAGATAAGTGCTTTTTCAACATTTTGTGAGGTCATGGTCAACAATGCAAACGACAACGCCTACATATGCTAATGATGTCGGCCGTAAAGGATTTATTTCTCAAGCACTCGTATCCATTTCTTTCCTCCTTTTTCCCCTTTTGCTGATACATGCAGAATTACATGTTTACCTAATGCAAGCGAAATTAATTGCAAAGTACATGACTTTGATTCGAGGTGTATCCTAAACAATCAGTTATTCCTGGCAGGTAAGGAGAAATTAAGCAATCCACCTTCTTAATGATCTAAAATACCACAATGGGGTGCAAAACAAAACAAAGCAAAACAGAAATAAAGTTTAAAAAAAAACCTTTTTAAAAACTGGCTAAGGGTTTTATGCCGGCGTCTGAGGTGTAGCAGTAAGGCGTGGCACCAGAGTGGGGAACATTATATCCTTTTATGCAGTATATCT
>NW_004797293.1:585551-588439 GCF_000002075.1 Aplysia californica | reverse complement strand
TTTATTTTTTTTTTTTACAGTTTCTGTTTCTTTTCTTTTGTTTTTTGTTTTTGTTTTTACAGTTTCTGTTTCTTTTTTTTCCCACATAAAAATATTCGACAGATCTACAGCCAGCTGGGCCAGATTACTAAATATTTAGCTGCAGGAAGAGACAAGGAAAGGGGAAAAGAGAACAAAAAAAAAAAAAAAACTTTCGGGGAAACCCATGAAAATGTCACCGTGGTTCAGAATGTGCTGGCAGCGGTCGGCTATGTATGTTGTTTCTGTGATGCAGGTTACACGTTCAGAAAACTGCTCTCGAAATCGTGACGTAAGTCAGTCACGATGAACGCTGAGTGAGACAAACAGAAGGATTTGACAGCGAATTGTATCGTTGTTTAAGTGTGCCCCACCTTAGTCCACCCACACTTCACCCTCACTCTACCCCCACTCTGCCCTCACTGCCCCCTCCACTCTACCTTCACTCCACCCTCAATCCACCCACTCCACCCACAACCGCTGCTTTTCATCAGCCACGTTATCAAGGATAACGACCCTCCTCCCCACTGAGATACGGCTTCTTATTTCGGATATGATTGCTTGTATAACAAAGTGTATTTTTGTTCAGGGCAAACAGCAGGTTGTATTGCACCCTTACCCGCACACACCTAGTCCTTACCCCCACATGTCACCACTGCTTAAAGAGTACGAGAAATGGAGCTTTCTTTTGGGTTTTTTTTTTGGGGGGGGGGAGAAAGAAAGAAAGAGAGAGAGAGTGAGAGAGAGAGAGAAAGAGAGAGCCCTGAGGATGTGAAAAATGGAGAGAAATAGAGAGATGGACTGGAAGGGGGAGGGTCGTTTATTACCTTGTATTAGATCTATTTGTTTTCTTTTTTTTTTGGGGGGGGGGGTTGTAAGTGTTTTACGGCGTCCGCAACAGCACAATAAGCTCATATGAAATGAGCACGTTGGACACATATTTACCCGGGTGGTGGCCGAAGCCTACTTTTATTCATTTTAGGACCACCAAGGGATCTTTAACCTGCGCAACTTGGTACTAGACCTCCAAGATTTTTTGCTCTCATCCGAGAAGGCTAGGTGTTGGATCTTACTTACCCCAAGATTAGGGGGGTGGCTGAAAGACAGCAGGAAGAAGGAGCCAGGGCGTTGCAGTAGATGCAGTAGAAAGGCTGCAGAAAGAGCCAAGGGCCCAGGGGAAGGGACCAAGGGGAGGGGGAAGGGAAGGGCAGAAAGGAAGACGAAAGCAGACGACAGAACACGGTTATAAAGCAGAAAATTAGATGAAAGGAGAACATTTTTAGAGAAGAAAATTATGTTCCGTCTCTGTGAAGTTTCTAGCTCGGGACTTACTGAATGAGAGGCGAACACCGTAACGTCTAGACCACGAGAGTCCCCAGAAAAGAAGTGATGACATGCTTATTTTTTTTAGTGGTTTTTTATTTGGGAAGGGGGTGCTTGTTTTTTTGTGTTTGTTTGTTTGTTTCATTTCTTCATCAGTTTTTTAACCTTGCACACAGAGGCAGAGACCAAACATTGTGTTCCTTTTGGTGTTATACCACATACCACGGGTACAAAATTATAAAATCATCAGGCCTGTTTCAGTCATTTATGGAGGATTGGGGTGGGGACAGGGGCTGCGTAAACTGTCTTGAAAGAGCAATGAAGGACCCAGAGGAATAAACAAAGTCAAAATTGTTCGAGACAGCCACTCGTTCATGTCGAAATAAAAAGTGCCTATCATGCACAGTGCCATTATTATTGTGTCCTGATGCGGTGAAATCAGGCGCTCGTCAATTTATAACGAATTAGCCAAAAAACATTAATTTTTTTTAAAAATTGCCAAACCGGCGAGAAAATGCCGTTTTCTTCCATTTCATTATTTTGACGAGGTTTTGGAAAGTTAAAATAGGTTTAACAAATCCCATGGCTTTCCTTTTGCAACACCACAAATTCCATGAAAGCCATTTAGAAGCTTTTCGAAAATCGCAGTAAATAAAATTCCAATTTGCACATTTGTCATTTGTTGGTGGATTAAAAGTCATCACTCACCAACTAGCTGCTTGAACTACAGAAAAATGTCTTCCTAAGTACAGAAGTGGGCAAGTACTTCTTCAAAAGCGAGACTGATCGCCAAAAAAGAAAAGCAACAAGAAATTATCCTGTTCCGTTACACTTCATCAATCGTAATGAGAAACACGCACCCTTATTTATCTACAAATACCCCTGTAGTATATTGGACATCTTGTATTGCAGTTTGCCTTTCTGGTCAACTGGGTGAATTATTCTGTCTTTTTACACTGCTTCTTTGTAATGGAAATGGAGTTTCCCTTTCTGGTCTGTTAAAGATTTTATTCTCTTTATTTTTTCGTTGCCACTTTGCAATGACTGTGAAGTTTGCATTTCTGGTCAGTTAGATGTTTTATTCCACGTTTGTATTCATTACCTTTTTGTGCATTGCATTAACTAATTTCCATTGATGTTCATGGTCTTCCCTTTTCCTTATAACCTGCTGGTTTCTAAGCATTGGATCAGAACAAAACTTACTCTCTTTTCACCCAGTTCATTCAGCCATGACCCTGTGCCCTCCTTCCCCCAACCTCCACACATACACTTACACACACACAAACACACACACACACACACACACACACACACACTCACTCACACACACACACAAATCTAACGGGTACCCAGTCATTACTAGGCTCTGTCTACCCTATTGAAGCCCTTATCAACCAAACAATAATTACATATTCTGGCTTGACCAGTTTGGTCCAGTACATTCAGTCAGTCGGACACAGACAAGCGTGACATCCTTTGTTGTCGTCGTTCCGCCAGTCACGATCTTCGTATGTGTGTGGAATCGTAGTGAAATCAGACGCTCGTCA
>NW_004797293.1:577387-583235 GCF_000002075.1 Aplysia californica | reverse complement strand
TATATAGAGAGAGAGAGAGAGAGAGAGAGAGAGAGAGAGACATATTATGTCACCGCGGAGAGTAATGTTCCTGGACATGAGTAGTGGGTCAAATACGTTCTAGATGGAAGGCCCAATTTTACTTTTACCCCGGCCAGGACACTGAGTTCCCTCGTACATGGTGTAGCGGTTTGGCGCTTTGCTGTCGCACGCAGGTGACTTGAATTCGAATCTCGAGTGTAGAGAAAATTATATTTGATTATCTCTGTCTTTCTTCTAGGATGTTGAATCCCTCTCAGCTCGAATTGATCCTGACAGGAAAGGTTTCGAGCCGTCCTCCTATATGATATGAAAATTGTATCTATTTGGGGGGGGGGGTGAAAAAACAAAACCCTGCATAAGAAACAAACAGACAGACAGACAGACAAACAAAACAAAAAACATCGAGTAACCACAGTCACTGATTGTGGTCTGTAACCACATCTAAGGAACTGCACCTTCTATCGTAACCTAGGTCGTCACGTGAGATCCAAAGGATTCACTCGTGTGTGGCAACGCTCTGTGGAACTCCCAGCTTTTGTACTTCAAAAAACCAACAAAGAAATGCATTCCTGTCCTGCTCGATTTTTTTATTTGATAATGTGGTTGTGGTTTTTTTACGCCACGGAATTTTCAGAACCGTTTCTCAAGCGAGACGGTCCATGATTTCTAAACCTCCACTATTGAATATATTGCAACGAATTTGTATAACCCCTTTCAATGTCTAATTTTATACAGACAGTTCAAGGGTTGCTGCTTCCCACTCCTTAAAACCCACTTCTTCCACAGATTATCTTTTAACAAGCTGGAGTTCTACTTTCTAAAAATATTCTGCTGTGTCATATTATGACACCTTTTGAAGTTATCTCCTTTTAGGAGTGCTTAGATTAACGTTTGTTCTAAACCAGTAATACGAGACAGACTGAACAAAACGCACCACAGACAAGTTGTGTTTTGTTGTTTTGCAAAGTATCCGCTTGCTATCCAGGATATCCGACTGAGAGATTCTTACAAAGATCTTGAGTTGTACCTTGTCTCTGGCATTCGCTGTTGGTTGGTTAGGCTAGCACTGCTTGACCTGGAACCAAGCGATTTATCATTTTTCAGTATTACAGACAGTTAAAAATCAAAAGCAACAACTACTTATGACTCTTAGAAATATATTCTAAGAAAACCAGTTAAGAGGGATTTTCAAACATCTTTCATTTTTGTCAAGGGTGTTTCTGTTTTTATTTTTGTGTGTTTATGTGTGTCTTGTAAGGAGCCGTTTTGGGGAGAGGGGGGGAGGGGGGTTATATATAAATGTTTGCCCGCAGGACAGATAAAAGCAGAGGAATAGAGAAATAGACAGATAGAGAGACATGTTATAGATATACGCATGTATCTATATATATATATATATATATATATATATATATATATATATAATCTTCTTCTTCTTCTTCTTCATATTTTTCTTTTTCTAAGAATAAATTACATTTATGTAGATCTAGTGCTCTATCCCATACAAGCTTAAGCTCTGATGCTGAGCGCTTGAAGTTCGGTACTATATAATAGGGCCAGTTAATGCTTCATCTCATTAATTTCTGGTAGAGGTCTGATCATCGCTTGACCAACAGCTGTGGCACCTTGTTCCCACCCATACGTGCTGAGTTTTGGTTTAAACAATCGTGTAGTGAGGGAGCTCTGCCAGTCTGGACGTTTTCACCTCCCCCACAGCGTTCACTACACTGCTGACCATAAACAGCTCCCGGTACTGGTATTTATATTTTTAAAGAGCGAAGTGCGTCCCATCACGACGTTGACTCGTGATTCTGTTTGTGGTTTCTTTTTATAAATCTTTGGTTCCGGAGGGGGTGATTTTGGTATGTTTGTATGTATGTTTGTTTGTTTATTTGTTTGCTTTGTTTGTTGCTTGTTTGTTGATGTTGTTTTAAGAGGTAGAATGTTTGAACATTAAAACTAACTTCCACAGTTATCCTGAGTCATTAAAAATCTGTTTAAACACCCCTGGCTAATGAACGCCGAATTCAGATCCGAATTGCTTTTGTCCTCAAGGTCAGCTTGCGCAATACCAACCAAAGACATTGTCCATAGTTATGGTGCTAGGTATTAAACTTCAACATAACGGAAAAGACATGGAAACTAACTGAAAAGACATGATAGCATCTACAAATGCTAGACTTTAGATTCAACAAAAGAAAAGCCTCAGACTGGGATAGATGACACAAAGATGTTAAAGTTTATAATTGTTTCTTAATTTAGCATTAGTAAGCTTTGAGTGTCTTATAATCTTGTTTCTTCCTTTTTTTTTCATTTTTAGCTTCAATTTTCAATACCTTTCTCTATAAGTGCTGGTCAAAAACTCACTTCAACATATACTAATATAATCAGCCCAGGTAAAAGAAATAAAAGAAAACACTTAATGATAGAAATCTAACACCTATTTCCAAGGGGAAACCCCCAGCTTGTAGAACGCGATGCAGAACAGAACAGTCGTATTATAAACAATCAAAATGGGAAGGAGGTAAACCTTGTCATACAGACAGGCAGTTTCCTCGATGAAAGAGCTTTCCAGCACGGCCTAAAGGTCAAAAGGACTCCGCCTGGCCTCATGGCTCGTGTTTACGTCTCTCATTTAGCTTCTGGGATGTGTGTGGCGAGGAAGTCTTTACCTGGGGAATGCTGAGGAAATTCCTTGTTGATCTGAACATGTCGTGGTCTCTTTTTACCGTCCCACCTATCTATCTATCTATCTATCTATCTATCTATCTATTTATCTATCTATCTATGTCTAGTTGTCTATCTGCCTGTCTTTCAGGCTATCTTCTACCTTTTTTTCTTTCTCTTTTTTGCAAAAGTGTCTACATCCATGTCTCTAACTCTGTAATTCAGACTTATTATCGGAAGAAAATCTTGTTGAGCTCTATAATCCCCAAACTTTGTTTTGAAGGAGTGAAGGGATTTATTCGACTTCAATCGTCGAGTAAGATAGACAGATAGATAGATAGATAGACAGATTTCACCTTGAGATACTAATAATGTGACTTTTGCATTTAAATTGTAGGTACTAGTTGTTTTTTCACCCATACCAATACAATGGAGATCATAATTTAGGAAGCTGTACTCAGCCTTGCCTGTCAGTTCAAAGCTGGGATGAAAGGGATACAACATTACTTCGGAATGATCAAGACACTCGATGGAAAATTATTGCTACAAGGGAATAGAACTCGGGTGTCCTGCGTGCGATGGTGAAGCGTCTTGTTCCTACTCCACAAACGCCGTTGTGATGTTCCGGAAGAGTAGAATGAGTAACTGAGTATATTAAGCCACGAAGGCGTGGAATCAAGCGCTCTTCAATTAATGTTGATTTATTGGTGTCATGATAAAGTTTGTTTATTTTTCTAGATTTCCATAATAAAGACACCTATCTCTCTTGAAAAGGAGCCGAGATAATGGCGATCGTAGATAGTGGGTCGCCTGGTTTCAGAAGTAAAATTACCGAGAAAATGGAGAAAAGGTAATCATTTATATTCTTTGGTTCCGTAGTCATCGGTTTTCATTAAAATTCAAACAGAAATACATTTTTATGAGGACATACAAGCTGTTGAAAAAAAAAAAAAAAAAGAAAATCTCAAAAAAATTGCTAAAATTACACAAAAAGGCCGGTTTTTCTATTTTGACGAGCGCCTGACTTCACCACAATGCTTCACAAACAAGAAGCTGGTCCTCTCATTATCCAAGTATCCTAACCTATATCCTAATAATACCTGCCACACTGCTACAAAAAAGAATATTGACAAAAATTCTGTGTGTGTGCGTGCGTTGACTTTGTGTGTATGTGTAAAATTAAGAGAAGAAAAAGAATTAGGAGGTGGTGTTTGTAAGTATGCGTCTGGCTGTGAGGCTGTTATTCTATCAAACAATTGAATAAAATTCTTGTTCCTCAAATCTATTTGAGTCTTTTTTTTTTCAGAAACATATTTTGTACTTAAATAATGTAATATAATAATCGTACTAGACTTTTTGTCTTGCTTTGTTTGGTTGCTTAAGGGTGGGGGTGGGGGTGGGGTACACCTGAGGGGTATCTTGTTTATCAATGGACAGAATTTTACCATTTTATCAAATTTCACACATATAACAAGCATAGTAAGGAGTATTCAAACCCGCCATGAAATTTGAGAAAAAAGTTTTTTTCCCCATGGATACAGCGGTCATGTTGGATTTTGTTGATATGTCTTATGTAATGAATACAGCACTTATTGCTCATGGAAATTGATTATTTTTTTGCATGCGAGTTAAAAAACATTAGATCTAATAATTTGTCAGTTGGTTTTTTTCCTAAATGAATTAGACAATTTTTAATGATTTTTTTCCTGAGGCAGTATTCAAGTTTGCAAAAAATCCGTGAAAACCAACAGTCAAGACACCACCAACAAAAATCTATTCCATATATAAAACATTCATCAGAACAGTTTTTGGCATTACATCTTCTCTCCATTCTTTGAAAATGTCATGAAGATTGGACCAAACTGCTGTAGTTCATTAAAAAAAAGTATAGAGAAAAGTCGCGTTTTGAGAAAACGGTCGATAAAGAAAAATAAAATAATTATTGACTTTAATGACGAAATGGAGGTGACAAACATGCCTGGTATCGGAAGAAATAAGGTGTTTGGGGGTTCTTATGCGATGAAATAGTTGTAAGAGAGGATGAAAAAGCTAATGCTTACAGCTGAACATCCATAATTTTGAGCCGAATCGGGACTTTGGGGTGTAACCCCCACCCCTTCCTAAAAAAATATGTTAAGCCCTGAGCGTACGTTGGTCTCCTTCCTATCTACAGACCAACTCGTCCCTGACTCCAAAGAGCCACCCACACAAGCGTAGCCTCGCCTTACAACTCTAAATCATCCCGCAGTTTCCCTTCCCTGCACTTCATTCAACTGCTAGGTGTGAAAACATCCTTGTTCAAGTGAACCGTTCACCGGATGAATCGCGGGTTATGAAGTGCTTGACTTCCAGATCTAAAGAGGGATAAGCGCTATTTGCAGGCTTTTCCTCCCTTCTCTATACATCTCTTAAATCCTAAATGCTAAATGTTATAGAAATTGAAAAGCTCATCGAATGCGCGCTAGGCTATAGTAAACAAAAAGCGAAAGGAAATGAGAGGGGGAAAAGGCGTGGAAAATATTCGCATAATTTGTTCGTTCTTTTCATAAAAAAGAAACATTCTCGCGCTCTTAAAAAAGGATCCTTTCAAATATCTTTCCTTTTTTTAGATTGAAAGATAGCATTAGTATCATTGGATATAGGATAGGATATATTGTGATCAATTTTGGGATCGGTTAAACGTACCCTCTGACTCTTGGTGGTCTACATCCGCATTCGACAGGGCGAAGATTAAAGACAAAATACTGTAAATAATATCATTATCTACATGGCACTCTCGTTTGGGATTTTCGGTATCTGTTCATCTGTCAAGACAAAATGGAGGATAAGATTGGACGCTTAGTAGAACACTTTTTTATTTCCGCTTTAAGATTCTTTGTTGCTTTTGTTGACTTTTTTGTTTGTTTTTTGTTTGTTTTTTGTTTGTTTGTCTGTTATAGTTTTTGAAAAAATTGGAATTAGGCTTGGCAATGGGAGGGGACAAAACACCGGAGTAACAAGAGAACATTCAGAAGCAAAATCTAGAAGTAAGAACTTGTTAGTGGAAATGAAGACGCAAAGTAGAAGTTACAGGTTGCTCAAGAAAGAGAGGCAGACTGACAGATAAACAAACAGATACAAAGAAAAAGAAAGAGAGAGAGAGAGAGGAGAGAGAGAGAGA
>NW_004797293.1:575034-576658 GCF_000002075.1 Aplysia californica | reverse complement strand
GTGGGTCTGTGTGTGTGTGTTTGTGTGTGTGTGGGTGTGTGTATGCATGTGTGTCTGAAGAAGGGGATCATAATACATCGGGAAAGACAATTTTCAGCAAAGTCTACAATGGTGTGAAAGTGATCAAAGGATAAAAGCACAGTTTCACCTGTCAATGAAAGTTTTACTTTTCCAAAATCTTATTCCAGAAGGATTTAGCTTATTTGAATATTTTACAAGTACAGTCTGTCCAACTAAAAATATCATGTTTTCAGATAGCTTTTGGTCCGACTCCCTAAATCAATTTTTATGAAACTACTAACATAATTTGTTTTTATACTATGAAGTTTCTATCGGCGCCTGTGGTGCAGCGATTAGGCGCTTTGTCGTCAAATGCAGGATACCTGAGTTCGATCCCCGAGTGGGAAGAATGTTTAAAGAATATTATATTTGTCCGTCTGCTAGAATGTTGTATCCTGCCATGTCAACCCAGATTGGCTGTGTCAGGCAAGATCCTAGCCCGCCTCTTAAAACGATCTAAATTGAGTCAATGGAGATCTAAAAAGTACGTCTATTTAATTTTTTTCTTCAGTTTTAGACACAGTCTGATGCCTGGCTTTTCAACACAAATTTTAATCATTTCAAGATAATATTATAGTATGACAATAATTGTAAGCCTATGCATTATTTTAATTATACATGTACTGTGAACTGTAGTGTTCAGACAAACAATACTTGTTGCTTACATTCTAAAGGTACGTGCGACTTGCACATTACATAGATTGTAGTAGAAAATCAGGTCTGCCAACTTTTTTTTCTCTTATCTGAGTCTGTGATGTTTTAAAACAGCGGTATCAAACTCGATTCCTGTAAGATAAGGTAAGATAAAGTAAGATAAGATAAGATAATATTATTATACATTATTTTTCAGCCCCTACCTAACATCAAAGTTCAGTGTTAGTGCGGTCTTCCCTAAAGCCAATTAATCTTAAGAATGGAATTAATGAGAGTGGAAGCGCTGCCAGACCTATGCCAGCTAGAAGTACGCGAGGGACGCCAATATTCCGGTGAAACGTGCGTGGTTCTAAAGGCTGATGATAAAGATTAAGCCCTTTTTTCAGGGTTTGTTTTGTTTTTGTTTTTTGTTTGTTTGTAAGATATATTATTATTAAAGATCTTTTGTTTTAGGAATATTTGATGCTGCAAAGGCCCACCCGAACTCGGCCCCCAGGTAGTTTGAGTTTGAGTTCTCCGGTTTGAAGGCTGGTGGGGCACCTGAGGTCTATTTTGGCTATTGCAAGGCCTAGAGTGCCCATATTTGCTGTGGGATATCGTGTGTTATTGGGAATTTGAAATCAATAGCTCAAAAAGTATATATTGAATCCGTTGCTATGGAAACGGCGGCCATATTGGATTTTATATACCTTTTTTCAATACCATTTTAATCCCCTATTTATTAACCCATTCACGTCTGATTTGGTATGCCAACAGTAAATATGTAGCTCTTAAATTTTGCTAATTGAATTTTTTATATATGCTTTAGTTTTTATTTTATGACACTAACAATTGGATTGTTGCAAAAAAAAAGTGAAAAAAGAGAAAAATTCATGCTTTCTTAACCAATAAATCAAAAACTACTCAATTA
>NW_004797293.1:571668-573265 GCF_000002075.1 Aplysia californica | reverse complement strand
TCTCTCTCTCTCTCTCTCCTCCATGCCACTGTGTGGATAGCCCATATGTTTATTGGTGTGTGTGTGTGTGTGTGTGTGTGTGTGTGTGTGTTTGTATGAGTGCAAGTGCGTGTGTGTATTTGTTTGTGTGTGTGTGCGTGTATATTTGCATGCGTGCGTGTATGCACGCGTGCCCGATTACGCAACAGCCCATACCAGTATAATTTTCCCAATCTCACACCACCGCGGTAAGGGTGTGGCTTTGGGAAGGACGTCAACATTGTGTGGGGAAAAACATAAGGGCAGGAAACCTGAGTTTGTATACGATTCAGTAGGATTCTTGTGTTTGTGATGAGCTCTGCTGATTTCGGTTGTAGCTTACGATGAGTCAGCCAGATAAATGCAGGGGCATGTCAATTATTGTTTGTTTTTGTTTTTTTTTAATTTGGGGGAAGAGGTGTTTTTTGTTTTGTTTTTGTTTTTGTTTTTGTTTTAGTTGTTGTTTTTTTGTGACGTTTTTTTTTTACAAAGAAATTAAAATGACATAAATAGAAGATAGGAGTAAGAAAACAACACAAAAAATGAAAGAAAGGGAAGATAAGAAAATAATATAAACAAGCAAATGCGAGGGGTAGGACACAATATCTTATTCCCAAATTCCTTGCATAGATGTTTCATCCACTTGTTTACTTGGAATAAAGTCTCTGATACTCTCTGATTGTGCTGGACAAAGTATACGATTTAACCAAATTATAGACAAGGTGTAGTTTTAGAGATACTAATTATTTTACAATGAAGTAACCCACATAAAATACAAAAATCCCTAAAAAGGAAACGCAGTGTCAGCTAAAAATGTATCCTTCAAAGAGAAAAAAATGAAACAAATTAAAAAGGGTATAGGACATGATCTCAGAAATGAAACTAAATAAATACAGTGGAATATACCTAAACCGAATACTTTTTATCCAAAAACAACGGTAAACTGAGAAAAAAAAAATCCCCCAATTTATTTGTTTGAATTTATGTAATTTTTAAAAGATGTCAGCTAGAGATCTAGATCTACCTCTCAAAATCGAAAAACTGACTAAACAAAAAAAAATAAAAAAATAAAAATACCCAACAGACCCGCAAATTTCGTTCTAAGCAAACTACACTGTTTTAAACTTAACATGCATCCTGCACCGTTCATAAAGATAACAAACAATATCATAATGCTATTATATGAACAAGAAGGTGATGATTATTCGCCTGGTTAAGAATAACTTCAACTCGCGAGCTTGACAATGTTGTATTATCATTTGACGTCATCAAAGAAAATGTCACTGGCGAGTGTATCCTGAATCTGCGTTTTTCCATGGAATCACATTCTAACATTTTCCTATTTTTGTATTATTTTTTCTCTCTTTTTCCTTTTGTTGGAATTGGGAAGTCTCCTCGCGTGTCTCCTGTAAACGCCTACTTTGTTCCGTATATAGATAGGGGTGATGGGATAGCTGATTTATTTGTTGTTTTTTTTGTTGTTTTTTTGTTTGTTTGGTTTTTTTTTTGGTGTTTTGTTGTTTTTTTTTGGGGGGGGGTGTTCTTTTGGTGCAAAAGAATTAGAAGAGGGGGGGGGGAT
>NW_004797293.1:568539-571568 GCF_000002075.1 Aplysia californica | reverse complement strand
GGGGGGGGGGTATTATTTCTAAACGAACAAGAGGTACTTGTATAATGTATTATTTAATATTATGCAAGTGCCACGAGTTTATATAATATTATGCATACGTGCCTCTGTGTATGTGTATGTGTAAATATGTGTATGCTAGATATATAGATAGATAAGTAGATAGATAGATAGATAGATAAATAGATAGAGAGAGAGAGAGAGAGACAGATAGATAGATAGATAGATAGATAGATAGATAGATATATAGATAGATAGATAGATAGATAGATAGATCGATAGATAGATAGATAGATCGATAAGATAGATAGATAGATAGATAGATAGATAGATAGATAGATAGATAGATAGATAGATGGATAGATAGATAGATAGATGGATAGATAAATAGATATTGTATGTGTGTACAGTGGGGTACATGTACGAACAATTGTGTATATTTTGAAACAGTGTGTCGCGAAAGACAGAGACAGAGAGAGAGAGAAAGAGAGAGAGAGAGAAAGAGAGAGAGACAGAGAGAGACAGACACAGAGAGAGAAAGAGGGAAAGAGAGAGAGGGGGAGAGAGAGGGGAGAGAGAGAGAGAGAGAGAGAGAGAGAGAGAGAAAGAGAGCGACAGAGACAGACAGACAGACTGACAAAAGATAGAAAAACAGATAGACAGACAGACAGACAAAGAGACAAACAGATTGACTGACGACAAAGAAAAAGAAGGTGAAAGGGATGAAGGGCAGAGAGAGGGATAAAGAGGAAAATATGATAGTGGACGTTGGTACAGAATGAGAGCTAAAAGAGAAGTATGTACGAAATATTTGTAAAATGTGAGGCAGCGTGGTGGAATCAGTCTCTCGTCAAACTAATCAAAGTGAAAAAACTTGCTTTTTTCTGTGGGTTAAGTTAGTGAATTTTCATCATTTTTTTGGTTTTTGGGTCAACACCTTTTATGCCCACTAAAGAACTCATTTTTGTGGGGATTTTTCTGAAAAACGTTGATTAAAGGCATAAAAAATGTAAATTTTCAGTTACCACGGACTCTAAAGCTAAGGAAATAACTAATCTTTGGCGGCCATTTTCTCACTAATTTTACCTCTGAAAACAGGTGACTCCCACCTCCTTCTTTTGCAAATATCTCCACTTGTATTCAGGATAAATGGATACTTTTTTCATCCAAATAAAGACAAGTGAACAAGCTTTAAGATGATATCAATAACTCTACATGCCCAAAAATTGACGAAAGCTTGACTCCACCACGCTGCCTCACATTTTACAAACAATTACGCCCACCCGCTCTTATCTTTCACCAGGAAAATGAACACCACAATGTTATTGTAGGTTTCTCAAAGACGTTAAAACCCATTATATGTAAGGCAGCGTGGTGAAATCAGGCGCTCGTCAAGATAATCAAAGTGAAGAAACTGCCATTTGTGAATGTGTATTGAATTTTCGTTTTTTGGCTCAGCACCTTTCATGACCATAAAACAACGTATTTCTGTGTGGGTCATACTGGAAAACGTTGCTTTCAGACACAGAAAATTTTAATTTTCAGTTTCCACGGACTCTCACGCTAAGGAAATAAGTCAGCTTTGGCGGCCATTTCCTCACAAATTTTACCTCTGAAACCCAGTAGCCCCCACCTCCTTCATTCCCAACTATCTCGATTTCTATTCAAGATAATAGGATATTTTTTTCATCCAAAGCAAGCCAAATGAACAAACTTTGTGATGATACCAATAACTCTACATGCCAAAAAATTAACGAGAGCCTGATTCCACCACATCGTGACACATAATATACGTCTTACTGCCTGAAGCCACGAACAGAGCCAGCATCATACATAGCGACCCTATAATTATTTGAAACAATTCAAATATAACATACATTCCATTATCTATTAATTAAGCACGAAAGAAAACAACACAACAGAGGTTCAATGGGAATGAAATGTGAGGCAGTGTGGTGGAATCAGGCTCTCGTCAAACTAATCAAAATGAGGAAACTTGCATTTTTCCTCGGGTTTGTGAATTTTTATAAAACTTTTTTTGGCTCAACACCTTTCATGCCCTTTAAAGAACTCATTCAGTGTGGATTTTTCAGAAAAACGTTTATTAAAGGCTCAGAAAATGTAAATTCTAATTTAACCTGCATTCCATTATCTATTAATTTAGCACGAAAGAAAACAACACGACGGAGGTTCAATGGCAATGAAATATAAAAAAAGAATCTCGATTAACAACGAATAAGAAATTGTTGTTATTTTTAAACAGCTAAAGAAAACGTACCTCTGGTAATTATTAAGTTAATTGTTTCATTGGAAGTCTTGATGCTTTAGAAGTTTTTAACTGCGGGAAGCAAAAGATATTATTAATCCGCATACAAGAAAAAGAGGCTAAAACAGCACCTAGGCTGGACATGGATGGCTGGTGCCTCTATAAATAAATCATTGATGGTCAGGTCAACTGCGGGAAGCATTATTAAAATTCTTCGTCTTGTTTGACCGGCATATCGATTACTGGGTTTTTATAAAGTTTAAAAAAATATTCGATCAAGCGATTTCAATTCAAGCAAAATATTAAAAACGAATTGGCTATAAGCACTGCTTTCCCATCTTTCATGTACAATTGTTATACCGTAATGCAGAAAACAACAATAATGATAATGATAATAATAATAATAATAATAATAATAATAATAGTAATAATAATAATAATAATAATAATAATAATAATAATAATCATCATCATTATGATGATGATGATGATGATGATGATGATGATGATGCTGATGATGATGATTAATATTATTTTTTCTATTATTTTTTAAATTATTATTATTATTATTATTATTATTATTATTATTATTATTATTATTATTATTATTATTATTATTATTATTATTATTATTATAACCTAGGTGAAGATGGAGAAGGAGAAGGATTCGGGGGTGGAGAGAAAGAAGAAGAAGAAGAAGAAGAAGAAGAAGAAGAAGAAGAAGAAGAAGAAGAAGAAGAAGAAGAAGAAGAAGAAGAAGAAGAAG
>NW_004797293.1:565181-568431 GCF_000002075.1 Aplysia californica | reverse complement strand
AACTTGCTTTTTTCTGTGGTTTTGTGAATTTTCATCAATTTTTTATTTTTTTGGGGTCAACACCTTTTATGCCCACTAAAGAACTCATTTTGTGTGGATTTTTCTGAAAAACGTTGATTAAAGGCCCAAAAAATGTAAATTTTCATTTACCACGGACTCTTAAGCTAAGGAAATAACTAATCTTTGGCGGCCATTTTCTCACTAATTTTACCTCTGAAAACAGGTGACCCCCACCTCCTTCTTTCGCAAATATCTCCACTTGTATTCAGGATAAATGGATACTTTTTTCATCCAAATAAAGACAAGTGAACAAGCTGTAAGATGATATCAATAACTCTACATGCCCAATAATTGACGAAAGCTTGACTCCACCACGCTGCCTCACATTTTACAAACAATTACGCCCACCCGCTCTTATCTTTCACCAGGAAAATGAAGACCCCAATTTTATTGTAGGTTTCTCAGAGACGTTAAAAACCAATATATGTAAGGCAGCGTGGTGAAATCAGGCGCTCGTCAAGATAATCAAAGTGAAGAAACTGCCATTTGTGAATTTGTATCGAATTTTCGTTCTTTGGCTCAACACCTTTCATGACCATAAAAGAACGTATTTCTGTGTGGATCATACTGAAAAACGTTGCTTTCAGACACAGAAAATTTTAATTTTCAGTTTCCAAGGACTCTCAAGCTAAGGAAATAAGTCATCTTTGGCGGCCATTTCCTCACAAATTTTGCCTCTGAAACCCAGTGACCCCCACCTCCTTCATCCCAACTATGTCGATTTCTATTGATTCAAGATAATGGGATATTTTTTCATCCAAAGCAAGCCAAATGAACAAGCTTTAGGATGATACCTATAACTCTACATGCCAGAAAATTAATGAGAGCCTGATTCCACCGCATCGTGACACATAATATAATACATCTCGCTGTCTGATGCCACGAACAGAGCCAGCATAATAAATACCGACCCTATAATTATTTGAAACAATTCTAATATAACATACATTCCTTTATCTATTAATTAAGCACGAAAGAAAACAACACAACAGAGGTTCAATGGGAATGAAATGTGAGGCAGTGTGGTGGAATCAGGCTCTCGTCAAACTAATCAAAATGAGGAAACTTGCATTTTTCCTCGGCTTTGTGAATTTTTATAAAACTTTTTTTGGCTCAACACCTTTCATGCCCTTTAAAGAACTCATTCAGTGTGGATTTTTCTGAAAAACGTTTATTAAAGGCTCAGAAAATGTAAATTATAATTTAACCTGCTTTCCATTATCTATTAATTTAGCACGAAAGAAAACAACACGACGGAGGTTCAATGGCAATGAAATATAAAAAAAGAATCTCGATCAACAACGAATAAGAAATTGTTGTTATTTTTAAACAGCTAAAGAAAACGTACCTCTGGTAATTATTAAGTTAATTGTTTCATTGGAAGTCTTGATGCTTTAGAAGCTTTTAACTGCGGGAAGCAAAAGATATTATTAATCCGCATACAAGAAAAAGAGGCTAAAACAGCACCTAGGCTGGACATGGATGGCTGGTGCCTCTATAAATAAATCATTGATGGTCAGGTCAACTGCGGGAAGCATTATTAAAATTCTTCATCTTGTTTGACCGGCATATCGATTACTGGGTGTTTAAAAAAGTTTAAAAAAATATTCGATCAAGCAATTTCAATTCAAGCAAAATATTAAAAAAGAATTGACTATAAGCACTGTTTTTGCCATCTTTCATGTATAATAGTTATAACGTAATGCAGATAACAACAATAATGATAATGATAATAATAATAATAATAATAATAATAATAATAATAATAATAATAATAATAATGATGATGATGATGATGATGATGATGATGATGATGATGATGATGATGATGATGATGATGATAATGATGATGATCCTGATGATGATAATGATGATGATGATGATGATGATGATGATGATGATGGTGATGATGATGATGATGAATGTTATTTTTTCTATTATTTTTTAAATATTAATATTATTATCAGTAGTATTAGTAGTAGTAGTAGTAGTAGTAGTAGTAGTAGTAGTAGTAGTAGTATTAGTAGTAGTAGTAGTAGTATTATTAAGAAGAAGAAGAAGAAGAAGAAGAAGAAGAAGAAGAAGAAGAAGAGGAGGAAGAAGAAGAAGAAGAGGAAGAAGAAGAAGAAGAAGAAGAAAAAGAAGAAGAAGAAGAAGAAGAAGAAGAAGAAGAAGAAGAAGAAGAAGAAGAAGAAGAAGAAGAAGAAGAAGAAGAAGAAGAAGAAGAAGAAGAAGAGTTTGTTTTAGGAAGTTTTTTCTACACAAACATACACATGTACACACACACACACACACACACACACACACACACACACACACACACACACATCGTTAAAAGGATTAACGTTTTTTTGTGTGTTCCGTTTGCTTATTTTGGGTTGTTTTTTGGTTGTTTTTTGGGTGGTATTTTTAGGGGCAGGGGGTTCCTCCTGAAGCATTTTGCTTGCCAACGAAAATATAGATAAATAATATTCACCAAACAGTAAGTGTTATTCAAATGAATTACCTGCCAAAAAAACAACAACCAAACAACAACAATAACAACAAAAGCAACAATCAACAACAATAACCATCACTGATAAACAATAATCAATAGCAACAACAACGACAGCAACAACAACAACAACAATGACCACCAGCAACAGCTACAACCATAACAACAACAATTATCAACCGAAGCATGAAAAGACAACACAGAGAAAGGAAAAACAATCTATACTTTCTGCGGTACTGGTTTATTGATTATCTTATTCACTCATCAACATTTTTCATTAACATCAAATTCAACGTTCATCAAGGTCTTGCTAAAAAAGAAAATTAATTTTAAAAATCTGAAAGAAGAAAAAAACAACAACAACAACAGAAAAGCAAGCAACATAAGACAAAACCTTATTAAATTCATTGAATTTAGCACAAGGAAAATGCACTCATTGCTGACTGGTAGGGAAAAGGAAAAAGACAAGTGATCCTTACTGAAAAAAAAAAGAAACAATTTTACAAGAAGAAAAAGAATGATAGAAAGAGAAAAGGAGGAAGTGACGATAGAATTGGGAAGAGAAGCTGTTATTGTCCTTTGTAAGTGTTTTCCAAGAAGAACTCGTGTTTATTCGTGAAATCGTACTTTTTATGCTTGATTGTATGTGAATGTGTGTGTGTGTGTGTGTGTGTGTGTGTGTGTGTGTGTGTGTGT
>NW_004797293.1:557435-562435 GCF_000002075.1 Aplysia californica | reverse complement strand
TGGTTGAAGTGAGGAAAAATCATGTAAAGTGGCTTTCCCAAAGACACAACGTCGGACCTGCGGCTCGAACCCATGAACCCGCAACGAATACGAATAAGAGAGACAGCACCTCCGAGTTATAAGTTCATTTCAGTTAGGACCAAGGAAAATGGGCGCAGAGCTTTAAAAAAACCCAACCCAACTAGAATCTATAGAAAACAAACAAATTTCAGTACGTCACGTTTGACATTCGAACCAGGGCCATTCGTTCAGCATCCATCATGATACCAACTGAGGTAACCTCGTAGCGTCTACGTTAAGCAATGCTTTTTATTTTTATTTGTAATGTCTCTAGCTATCCTCACAGCTTCGTTGTTGTTGTTGTTGGTTTGTTGTTTTTCCTGTTGTTGCATTGTTAGACGTGTGCATTAAAGAACTTATTATTCCTCTTTAATATAGCTGTGATGTAGGTTACTGTATTATTCCCATTTCTTACCTTTCAAGGAAAAATCTTGGCACAGATCGTGGCGCACTTCTCTCTCCGTCGAGTACCCTGGAGAATAATATGAAAAAGAAGAAGTAAAACCAGACTACCAGTTTTTTAAAATCTCTCTCTCTCTCTCTCTCTCTCTCTCTCTCTCTCTCTCTCTCTCTCTCTCTCTCTCTCTCTCTCTCTCTCTTTCCCTTTCTCCCTTTCTCCTCTTTGTAAGTGCGTAATGTGTGTGTATGTGTGCATGTGGCTCGCTCTCGCTTGTATGTGTGTGTGTGTATGTGTGTGTGTGTGTGTGTGTGTGTGTGTGTGTGTTTGTGCGTTTGCGTTTTAGATTCATACATTTATATTTTCTTGTTTGTATTATTGCCTTCTTGCTGCAAACAAAGTATCCAAGTATTGCATTTGACTCACATTGGTAGCATATCTCAAAGCCGTTAGACGTCCCTCTGTGAGTGTCTTTGACTGTGAAATTAACCGTGAGCTCACGAGTGGTGAAGTTGTAAGGTCTTCCTTTAGCAACGTCTTTCTCTGAAAGTAAACGAAGAAATAGTTAGCATCCAGCTTACGATTCCTCACAAATTGAAATGTCTTAGAATGTGTTTTGGAAATCATTGCGTATGGTTGGAGAGCGCGACTGTTAGGTCCCACTTCTTTACTTTCCCTCTGTGGTTTTTGTCTACCTGTCTTGCTTTTTCCTAGCCCTTAATGATAACTATTGCGTCGATGTGCTTCTCGTTACTCAAAAAAAAATAAATAAATAAAAGGAATTCGTTTTGAAATGCGCCCACACCCCAATCCCCCAAAGAAGAACATAAAATGGAAGGTGTTTGACTTGAAAGTAGAATCTCCTGGCTATACCAATGTATTAATTACAAGCCCGATAACGGTGGGCTCGTTCGAGTAACGATGTGCGTACGTTTCATCATTGATACAAGTACTTTAACTAAAGCTGTGTCTCATGGATCACACACACACACACACACACACACACACACACACACACACACACACACACACACATACACACACACACACACACACACACAGACACACAAACACACATATACACACAAATACCCCCCCCTTTCCCCCAAAAAATGTCCATTCCTTCTCATCGTACTCTGTGGATGCAATTTTAAAAAACCCCATGAAATTTAAATAGTGGAGAAAAGAAACCAAAAATCGAAACAAGGCAACAAGGCCAGAAGAAAAGGATTATACAAAGTACCCTATATGGTCGCTTTTAAGTACAAGGGGGCTATCTTGAACAATGCGGTTTTGAGAAAATCAAAGGTATAGTTTTTGGACACTTATTCAGCATCTTTAAAAGACAAGGAGAGTTTTCTCTACAACCAATCAAACATACACACGAATGAAACCAAAATTATTTTATAGGTAGGACAATGCCCACTTTTAGTGTAGGTCAAGATTTCTGGAAACCCCCGAAATCTGGGTTGGCGTGCTTGTCCTTAAAAGCGACCAAAAATATTTCAACCATTCCAACTCACGCTGTTGGCCGTCATCTGTGATAAAACTCAACGTGTCGCCTTTGAATAACGACAGCTGCTTGATCCAGACTCTAATCTTCGTCTTGATTCCTACAGCCACCAACTTTCTGTAGGTGGACACCCAAGACGCCGGTGGCGTGCCCAAACCGTGTATGTCACACCTGCCTAAAAGCCTCCGTGGTAGCTGGTAATTCCATGGGAACTGCGGGTGACTGCGGATAATTCCTCTCTCGTGATTGGACGTTATAGGCTTCACGACGTGGAACACTGGCAGATCTGACGACCCGAAAAAACAAGGAAATAATAGTAATTGTAGTAACAATTATGACACTGGTAAAAAGAATAAAAGGTATGATAGTATTGTTGATGATAGCTGCAAAAACAATAACAATAATAACAATTAAGATAACATCGATTATAATAGTAATAACAATAACAACAACACATTAAAAAAAAAGTATTATTATTATTATTATTATTGTTATTATTATTATTTTATTTGTATTATGCTATGACGAGGATAATGATAATAATGGTGAAGTGAAAGAAGATAATGATGACGATAAGAATAAAATAAGTAGCAAGACAGATAAATGAAAAAATTAGGGTCGACGGAAAACTTTCCATCCACTCGAGATTGAAACCTATTTATTATGTTTGAAATGGTAACATTAAGTTGCAAATCGAGAGCCCAACCCAAACAAGCTGTTCTCTGTTAATCATTTGCTATCGGAATAGATCCTTTGTAAGTCAAAAAAAATTATACAAACAAAAGTGTTTTCTTTGTGAACTTTTTCTTTTGTTGCGTGATCCCTGAAGTACGTAACAAACCTTTAATTTTGCTTTTCCTGCACTGCTTGAGAGTGTCTTCAAAAATCTTCAGAGCGTCACGTTGGTCGAAAGTAAACCCTGTAATTGGAAAATAGTTTGTTATTGCGAATACATTTCGCATAAAATTGTGTTTACCTTAAATTTAAAGTTATAAAGGAGACCGCAATAAGGTGCAAAATAGAAAACAGAATAGATATAAGACGAAAGCAGAATCACACTGTTCTTTTGAGCAAACCAGTATGTCTAAAATAATTTTTTTAAATCAATCTTTTAGAAGGACTAAGCACTGATTTTTAAAAAAAGAAAGTCAAAGATTCGAAACATTTTATTCGCAAAGAAAATGAATAGATTGTAATATCTGTCATTTGCATGGCCACATTCTTGCCATCCTAGTATGGTGTGTCCTTTACAGAGCAGCAAGATGATAATAGTATAATAAACAGCATATTTTGTATAGCGCAGTACCCGCTCAATAGCAAGCTTTAGGCTGCTTTCTTTACAATCTATAGTATTACACAAGCAGACCTGGCAGCATTCTGAAATATTTTCAAGATCCTTGGAAGCATACAGCGCAAACTGCCATTTTACAGGCGTAAGAACACTAACACACTGACAAGATATTTTGCTGTCAATGGTCGGGTTTTCATTCACACTTGGGTGAAGTGAAGTACACTCGTGGGGAATGCCTTTCCAATGGAGACAACGACAATACGGGTTCAGTCGAAACTTCGACCTCACGACCGTGCAATTACGAGTCCGGTCGCCTCACCACTCGACAAAATATCCATGCTTTAATTGGGTACCTCGAAATGCAGAAGTCCTTGTCTTTGATTTAAAACTAAATCAATTTGCTTGACAGGGGAAAAACCCTTTCTGAAAAATGATATTATGTAGTCCCTATGTTGGAGGATAATGTCCCTTTGACAAACGGCGAAACCATACACCTGCAGGTTTTGCTATAGGGCCTAGTTAAAGGCTCAACCTTGCTGTTAACAATCGGACATAATAAACGAAGAAAAGAATGGTGAGTTATATACAGCTAAAGATACATAAAAAAAAGTAAAAAGAATCAAAGAAAGTCATTATCAAAACGTTGAAATACTGTTAAAAGAAATCCACACTCAGATTATAGAGTCGGGAAGAAAAAATAAGATAAACTCATCATGTGCTATTCAAACAAAAACATTTGTTTGATCTATATTTCAATCTTTCTCTCGTCTCACAGAAGTGCACTATCTTATGCACTTGAAGACGGAAAATCCGAGAACTCAAGAGCATGCTCAAAGCGAGTATCTCACAAGTAGACTTGCTTTGTGGTTGGGGTAAATACGTTGCAATGGGGTTTTACTTTACTATAACCGTGTAACAGTTTCCTGAACTTTTTTTTTCAGCCTGAGAAAAGACACAAAGTTTAATCCACATTTATTTTAGTAAAAGGCCTAATTTTCTGTGTGGTATCATGATGAACTCATGTATTCGTCAAAATAAGGAAATCTAAGAAACCTACATTAATTTTTTCTGTCCATCAAGCAGTTTTTAACACTTTATATCTTCATTAATAATTTTTGTTTTGTTTTGCTTAACACCTTTTTCGTCCATTTAAAAGCATATTTTTGTGTGACTTTTACTGAGAAAAAAAAACTGTTGATAATTTGCGCTAAAAATGTTAATAATTCGTAGTTTTCAAGATCCAAACTTTGGAAGTGACCAAACCTTGTGGACGATTCCCTCGAAAACTTTCACGCTGACACCAAGCAACCCCGACCCGACCTCCTTCCGTCGAAATATCTCGACTTCTATTCAAAACAGATAGGCATTTTGGTATATTGTACAAATGCCCCAAAATCTTTATTCCACCATGTCGTGACGCATTCATCATAGAGCATACTGGCTCCAGATTTTCATTGAGAAAACCCACATAATAACCTCCTCTCTGATTCTAGAAAAAGAAAGTCTTAAAAAGCCAGTTGATTCCTGAATCTTGTCCGTTTGAAAGTGTGTGAGCGCTCAATTGGCTACTTGCTATGAGCAATGTAATGCTTCCCTGGAAGCTGAAAATGTTACTATGTCATTGTGTTCTGGGATCTCTGGGGTAATCATACATGTAGTGGCAAAACGCATAGTTGTACATGGTGTAACTTATGGATATGTGCTACATAATATTAAATGCAATAATATAAATAATAATA
>NW_004797293.1:545520-555464 GCF_000002075.1 Aplysia californica | reverse complement strand
GAAGAAGAAGAAGAAGAAGAAGAAGAAGAAGAAGAAGAAGAAGAAGAAGAAGATTAGTTTTTTTTTAGTAAGTTTTTTTTTTACGGTGGTAGCAACTGCATACGATCATATGAGCGTACGGGACACATTAAATATTTTTAGTTTGGTAAGAATTAATTTTGAGTTTTGCACGGGTGGCAGCCGAAGCATACTCTTATCGATTTTGGGCCACCAAGGGATCTTTAACGTGCGAAACGTGGACACGGGACCTCCGAGATTTTTTTGCCCTTATCCGAGAAGACAAGGTGTTAGATCTTATCTACCATAAGATAAGGGGTGTGGCTGAAAAACAGCAGTAAGAAGACGCCAAGGAGTGGAGTAGCAGTAGAGGCTTCAGAAAGAGTCAGGAGCCCAGTGGAGGGGGCAAAGGGGACCGGGTATGGGGGAGGGAGGGGGTGCAGAAAGTGGAGACAAAAGCAGACGACAAAACATGATTAGATGAGAGCAAGAAAGTAGGTGAAACGAAAACAATAAATTTACAAAAGAAAAATTTTCGTCGCCGTCAGGTTTCGAACCCGGGACCTATTGAATGAGAGGCAAACACCGTAACCTCCAGACCACGAGAGCCCACTATTATTAATAATTTTAATGGTAATAATAATAATAATAATAGTATAATAATGATAATAGTAGTAGTAGTAGTAGTAGTAGTAGTAGTAGTAGTAGTAGTAGTAGTAGTAGTAAAACGTAGTAGTAGTAGTAATACGTAGTAGTAGTAGTAGTAGAGAGAAGAAGAAGAAGAAGAAGAAGAAGAAGAAGAAGAAGAAGAAGAAGAAGAAGAAGAAGAAGAAGAAGAAGAAGAAGAAGGTGATGATGATGATGATGATGACATCATAGTCATCATAGAAACTATCTTCACTCACCAGGGTCTACACAGGAGTAGCTAACTTGCAAGGATTTGGGAACTTGCAAAAAGCACGATGGCTCTTTGGTGTTCATGAACAGAAAGGACGGAGTGTATTCTAACTTGCACTCGTTCTGAAAAGAAGATAAATATACATATATGTAAAATTGAAAGGTTATGCATTGTAAATTACATGTCACCTGCTGCAAAAAATTATCACTGTACAAGGCAAGAGGAAGACTAAGGAAGACCTGGATCGAGGATGTGAATGACACCCTGAAGGCCCACAACATCCCACCCAGCCAGGCCATCCACCCTGCCAGAGACCGAAAACTCTTTCTACTTTCTACCCTTTGACGCCCTAGATGGTACAAGAGGAAGGATAAATTCAAATAAAAAATGCCTTTTGAAAGGAGAAGGCCACGTGGAACATGGAGGAGAGTCAGGGACAATGGTGTAGCCTGCAGAAAAGTGGGAAGACGTTGAATGATAATTGCTCGTAGTGCGTTTTGGAAGGGGGGAAACCTTTTGGTATCTAGTGAAGAGTCACACAGAATGATATACAGAAAAGTGGGAATACATGAAATTACTATGACTTTATTATCAGGAAGCTTGCCCAGGATGGGGGGAGGTAGAAAGTGTTTGTTCTTGACCTACACAGTGATCCAGGGTGAGAAAGACAGTAATAAAGATGATGACGATGATGATGATGATGATGATGATGATGATGATGATGATGATGATGATGATAATATAACACCTTTTTCAGCCACGACATAGAATGGAAAGCGTATATACCTAGCTGTTGAGCAGGAATCCACTATTATTATTATTGTTTTTATTTTTTGCATTGTTATTATTATTATTGTTGTTGTTGTTGTTGTTATTATTATTATTATTATTATTATTATTATTACTATTATTATTATCATTATTATCATTATATTATCATTATCATTGTCATTATCATTATTATTGTCTTTGTCATTAGCATTAGCATTATCACTATCATTATTATTGTCATTATCATTATCATTATCACTATTACCTTGAATGCACAATTTGTCTTCCCTATAAGCAGCTGGGGCGTCAGTCCTTCACACTTTTGGGCTGCGATAGCCTTCACATTGACCTCGTGAACTAAGCACCGCCCACAACTCAGTGGGATGTGCCCATTATTGTTCAAACGATTGAACGTCTTATAGGGGCTGTTCTCACATTTGACTCCTGTACAAAACCAAAAGAAAATGAAACATGGAGGGGAAACGTTTCTTTTTTTAATAGTGATGGGTTTATTTATTTCTATTGTTGAAAATAATAATTATTACAATCCGATACAAAATGTTTGACGAAATGTAGAATTTCATTTCAATTTGTATTCTCATTTGTTTTGTTTGTTTTGTTTTGGTAAAAGCTTTATTTGTAACAAAATTTGGTATTAAATGTGCCGAAGATTAGAGGTGTCACAAGAGAGTAAAAAACACCGAAAAGACAGACACACACACACACACACACACACACACACACACACACACACACACACACACACACACACACTCACACACATACGCGCTCAGATACTTTTGAGGTCAGACAAGCGCACGCACTCACGCACACACACACACATACACACACACTCAAACACACATACACACACACCCACACGCACGCACACACATACACACGTACACACTCATGGATACATTCACTCAACTGTCTCACACTACAAATTTACAGGGAGCTCTCATAGCCAAGATGTTATGGTGTTCGCTTCTCATTGAATAGGTCCCTGGTTCGAATCCAGATAACGACGGAAAATTTTCCTCTCTAAAATGTTTCCCCGTTCACCTTCTTTCCTACATGCTCTCTAGCAAAGTTATACCGTCTGCACTTTCTGCCCCACACCCTCACCTCCTTTGTCTGCTCCTCTGGGCTCCTGAATCTTACTGCAGCCTTTCTACTGCCTCTGCTTAGCTCTTTCTTACTGCTAGCTGTCTTTCAGACACACACCTGATCATATCGTAGGTAAGATCGAACACCTAGCGTTCTCGGATAAGGGTGAAAAATCTCTGAGGTTCCCTTGTGCATTTTGCGAACATTAAAGATCCCTTGGTGGTCCTTAAATCGATAGGAGTAGGTTTCGGTCGCCACCCGGCAAAGTTCTAAATTTCCTACTAACTGAAAATATTTAATGTGTCCCGCCCGCTCATATGACCATAATGCAGTTGCGAGCGAAGTAAACATTACAACCCCCCCCTCCCCCATTAAAAATAACAAAAAGATTACACACATACGCAAACATAAATGCGCGCGCGCGCACTCACACACACACTCACACACACACGCCCGCACGCGCGCGCACACACACACACACACACACACACACACACACACACACGCACACACAAGCACTCAGACACACACAGACGCACATACACTGTCCACTATCCCTCCACACATACACACATACACACATACACACATACACACACACACAGAGAAACACACACATACACGCTCACACATACGCACATGCACACAAAAACACACAAATACACACACACACACATAAACACACACATACACACACAAACTCACACAAAAACGCAAACACACATACACAAACACACACACACACACACACACACACACACACACACACACACACGCGCGCGCGCGCTAACATCATATCTGATATACTTCACCAAACCTGGATTTATCGCTGATTTTTTCCGCAACAAGAGGTCTGATTAAACATGTTTTGCCGTTTATCAAGACTATGACTAAACAGTATAAGAAACGATTTAGCAGATGTTGTATTGTAATGCTTTGATAATATCGTTCTTTGTATGAGTTATTGTGTTCCTCTATAATGTGGTTGTTGTTTTGTTGTTGTTGTTGTTGTTTGTTTGTTTTTTAAATTCCATATTGTTTTCTTGTTATATTATGTTTGTTATTTTTCTTTGTTATCAACTGTTATGTGTTGTTATCCTTCTTTGTTATGTGTTGGTACGTTTCCCAGTTTTATATATGGCTGTGACCTTTAAATATTTGTGTATTATACTTCTTTGTTCCATTATGTTTTCATGATTCTTTTTTTCTTCCAATTCAAATCCAAAGAAACAAACCTTTGAGTTTCTTGTTGTACTTCTTCAGGTACTCCTCGACAAAGATGGTTTCGTACTTCGACAGTTCTTCATCGCCCTCAGCTTCCTCCTCCGTGTTTTGACTGGGATAACAAGACCTGGTAGCACACAGCACTTCTGAATAGACAATGTAGAAGGGTAATACTAGCAGTTTAAGGTCATCAGTTGACAAAAAGGAATTTATTTTACCATCTATGTAACTTAAAACAATGGGTGAAAGGGCATTTGAATACCAAGTCCCCAAGATCTGGAATGCTTTACCAAGTACTTTGAGAGAGATCAAATCTTTTGATTCATTCAAATGTCAGCTGAAGTTTCTGTTTTTAAATTAATAATAATAATATTTGGAATACTTTTCTTTAGTCAGAACACAACGTTTTATGTTACTGTTGTATGTTGTCAGTAGTACTTGATGAAGCCCACGTGGGACGCTCAATGTTAAAAACAATCAGGAAACGACAAATGCAGTTTTTGGGACACCTGAATAGACATAAGGGTCTTGAACATCTAGCTCTCACTGGCAAAATTGAGGGCAAGCGAGGCAGGGGTAGGCCCAGAACAACATACTTAGGGAACCTAAACAAATGGGTAACAGGGAAAAATCAGGGAAACGTAGCTTTTCTGAGAGCATCCGAGCAAAGGAATGGATGGAAAATCATGATCGCCGATGTCTGTCGCAGATCTGGCACTGGATGATGATGATGTCTGTGTACTGTCTTGTAAAGCTCTCAGAGCCTGTGTACTTTATTCATGTCATTTATTATTATTATTATTATTATTATTATTATTATTATTATTATTATTATTATTATTATTATTATTATTAATACAAACAAATGAACAGCTTTTTTATTTTTCATTCCACTGTCATTGTTGTTTATACTTTACATTGAACATGATGACACCGATGAAAAATGTTGAATGAGAGATTGAACTTAGCCGGTTGTTGCGGCTTACATGGAAAGAAACTATGAGAAGCACTCAATATGTTGAAAAGCTTGAATCTTTATTAAATGAAAAGCATGATATGTTTCTATCATATTTAAGTCCCAATGATGTCGACTCTGCTTGTAATGTTCTGCAACAATAAACTAAAATATCTGCCGGAGACGTGCAAACCAGTAAGCAAAAGAAAAAACGGCACAATAAGCATCACCAACCATTCTGCTGGGATAACGACTCTGAAAAGCTAAAGAGAATCAAATATTTCACCTCCACGATTTTCACAGAACAAACTGTTCAAATGATCTGGATAGATTCCTTGAAGCAAAGAAAGACTTTAAGGAGATGTGTGCTTTAAAAGAGAAAATCTGTGATACCCAGACAGTAGAAAGTTTGAAACAAGACCTTGCTGATAAATGTTCAAAATCATTTTGGCAAAAGGTTAATAAAATGATTCGAGCTCATGACTCACTTGATGCGGCTAAAGCCACATCAGATCAATTTTATTGTCATTTTTAAGACTTGCTAAATCCCAGAATAATGAATAATCAGAGGACTTAAATACAAACTGATCATGAAGTAGTTTCAACAATAAATGAGGATTTAGACACAAATGTATACATGTATGATAATGAAATCACAGCTTCTGAATTTCGAAGCGTTCTGAGAAAATTGAAGAAAGGAATGGCTAGCGGATGTGATGGTATTAGTCCTGAACTATTCTAATGCTTGTCCTACCTTGATAATGTACATCTGGTTGTTGTTTAATGCCATTTTAACACAGGGAAGTACCTCAAAAGGTGGTGCCAAGCACTACTACATCCTCTCTTCAAGAAAGGTAGTCCTTAGGGTGTTAACAACTTCAGGGACAATGTACTTCTAAATATCATATCCTTGATATTGTCTAGTATATTGAATTCGCGACTAGCGGAATGGGCAGAGCAGACAAATGTAATTCCAGAATCGTAAGCAGGGTTTCGTAAAAGTTATAGAACTATCGATCATATCTTCTCGCTTCAATCAATAGTCCAAAAGTATGTTTTAAAGAAACGTGGGCGCTTCTATGTACTTTTTGTTGATTTGTCCAAAGCACATGACTGCGTCCCCCATGAAAAACTGTAGGCATTCTTGAGGAAAAGAGGCCTGAGAGGGAAACTGTTAACATTACTACAAAGTATGTACTCGAAAGTTATGTGCTCTGTCCGTACAGGCCAGCATGAAATTACGGAATACTTTAATTGCTTTTTTGGGTGTTCGTCAAGGATGTATTCTTAGCCCACTTTTGTTCAATATCTATGTTTCTGAACTTGAATTGATGGTGAGAAACGGTGTTGTCAAAGGAATTGAGCTTTTAAACAATGACGAACAAACACGCAATTTAATATATGCAGATGACATGTGCTTGTTTTCAGATAAAATTGTAAACATGCGAAGGAAAATCAATTGTTTGGAGAATTATTATAACCAATGAGGCCTGTCTGTAAATCTGGAAAAGACTACGATGATTGTTTTTAGAAATGGAGGCGTGCTAAAGCGCACTGAAAATGGTTTTACAAAATGAAAAGCATTAACATAGCAACATACTTTAGCCACCTAGGGGTGATATTTTCTTCTCGCTTGTTATGTTCAAAGTGTATAGAAAATGTATGTTGTAAGGTAGCAAGGCTCACTTCCAGAGGGAGATGTTTAAGTAAAATATATGAGCTCTTGGATCAAACTTTGTTCAACATTTTTTACATCAAAATTAAGCCATTACTTTTGTAGGGTTGTAAAGTATGGGGAGAGAAGAAATACGACAAAATAAAGCCAGTGCACTTAAAATTCTGCAAGGCTGTCCCAAACATTTGTAGAACATCCGCAAATATTTTGGCAATGGGGGAATGTGGGCGTCATCATTTGTATGCCAATTATCATCTACGAGCAATAAAAATTTGGTATGAATGACAGGTAATGGATAGTAATAGGCATGCTAAGAAATGTTATTTGCAAGCGTATGTACAAGAGCAAAATAATCGGTACAGCTGGGCCACTGACAAGAGGAAACCTGTATGTACAATAGGGTTTGGATATGCGTGGTTATTTCAAAATGTTGGTGATTAGAATATTTTCCTATCTCAAGTCAAGGAAAGACTGATAAATATTAGTCAACAGGACTGGCGTTCTAAAGTGTCTGACGTTTATCCTGAGTACCTGGACTTTCATCTTACGTTAAGCCCTGCCCGTACCTCTCATTTACCATTTTTGCTAGAGGAAGAAGGATCCTTGCATTACTCAGAACTTTCATTTTGTCGCTGAAAAATAATCTGTTCCGGTTGGGTATTGTCCACAGTAATCATTGCCTCCAGTGTGATGGAAAGTGTGTAGAAAATGAATTCCATGTATGTTAAGAGTGCGTGAGACTTCAGACACCCGAAGAGCCAATGTCTAAGTTCAATGGGATATTAGTCTGTTCAGATGAAGTCCAGTCTAAAAACATTATATCATTTCTAAATTATGTTATACGGGCACGTCTGTCCTAGGGGAAAAGGTATTCATTCGCATATGTAACTCTACATTTACTGCAATATGCACTGTGTTATATGCGAATATGTATGAAAATAGCAATGGCAATTTTTATTCACTTCTCAGAGTGAAATTTGTCCCGATTTCTCTCGCAGCGGCATTCATAGCATTGTGTGGCATTTCCATTTCTGTCTGTTCTTATTTTCTGAAGTACGCCGTTCACGTATGTCAGTGGGTGGATACGTGTGCTGTTTCAGACTTACTTCTATAGTAAGTGCTATTTATTGTAATACAAACTGATGACAAAACAAGCCTTTATATGTATGTGCGTATGCATGAATTTATGTATGGTATGTAAGGTATATCGTGTGTAGGTGTAGTATGTTTGTATGTATGTATGTATGTATGTATGTATGTATGTATGTATGTATATATGTATGTATGTATGTATGTATGTATGTATGTATGTATGTATGTATGTATGTATGTATGTATGTATGTATGTATGTATGTATGTATGTATGTATGTATGTATGTATGTATGTATGTATGTATGTATGTATGTATGTATATATGTATGTATGTATGTATGTATGTGTGTGTGTGTGTGTGTGTGTGTGTGTGTGTGTGTGTGTGTGTGTGTGTGTGTGTGTGTCTATGTATGTATGGTATGTAAGGTATATCGTGTGTAGGTGTAGCATGTTTGTATGTATGTATGTATGTATGTATGTATGTATGTATGTATGTATGTATGTATGTATGTATGTATGTATGTATGTATGTATGTATGTATGTATGTATGTATGTATGTATGTATGTATGTATGTATGTATGTATGTATGTATGTATGTATGTATGTATGTATGTATGTACGTATGTATGTATGTACGTACGTACGTATGTACGTATATGTGTATGTGTGTGTGTGTGAGTATGAGTGTGTATACGTGTGTGTGTGAGTGCGTGCGTGTCTGCGTGCTTGCATGCGTACGTGCGTGCATGCGTGTGTCCGTGCGTGTGTGCGTGTCTGTGTGCATGCGAGCCCAATTTATGTTAAATATCTGATGTGCAGCTCCAATGTATGTAATTGCAGAACCACATGTTAAAACGTGCGTGTGTGTGGGCCAAAGGCCTTTCAATCAATAAATTTTAATCATTTTGAAATCTCAAGAAAAATAAAAATCTGTCTGTCTATCTATCTATCTATCTATCTATATATCTATCTATCTATCTATCTATCTATCTATCTATCTATCTATCTATCTATCTATTTCCATTCCTTTGCTATCTCGTTCTCAATCTACATATTACCTATTGTTCCCTTTTTATTAAAAAAATCTATGTTTGTCATAAGAGATCAAGTTATAATTATTACTCAATAAGCTCTTGAAATAATGAAAAAGAGATCAATAATTGACGATTACCAGCCTGGAACAGTTTTACAAAACATTCTTAAATAGCTACAGTGCCAAGTCAGGCGGACGGATAGGCCTTGAACTTCAAAATATTATATAACTTATTTAATGTACAAGTTTTCTAAATTGTTCATGAGTGTTTAAACTATTTCTTCAACTGTAAAAAAAACCAAACAAACAAAGAAAAAGAAACAAAAAAAGAACAAGGAAATTGAAAACGGTCCAGTTTTGTTCGATCTGACAATGATTGATTGTCAGATATAATTTCTGACGAATAAATGTACAACACTTTACGTCAGCTTACCTGCAAAAACCACCCCAAGTATCATCAGAAGAAACAACTTCCCAAAGTCGGAATGCATGATGCAATGGTATTAATAATAAACCTATTCCAGTATGTCTCGGAGAAACAAAAGCTATACGGATGTGTCCTCACTAATGTTAAATGAAAGTAGGGGACTGAGAAACATGACTGTTATCAAAATATGATAACCGTGCTTAAAGAATCAGCTTACACATGGTGTGAGAAATGAAAGTATAGGCGGTTCCATTCTGCTTTAAATACCCGCGGTGGCCTGTGGTTCAACCGACGCGTAGTATACCCTGGTCCTGCTTTCCGAGCCGGGGCGGATCCTTGGAAATTCGGTACTTAATGTTTCTAATCCGTTTGTTCAACAAATCCGGGAAGATCCTGCGACGTATCGATTTTGCTATAATAAAACTCGAATCTAACAGTGTAACCGGTTTGTTGAACAATGTTTCAACACGCAAAAAGAGCCCTGCTGGTTTTGATTATGATCATAGAAAGCACCTAAATTTGACTACAGTTCTTTTATGCCATTTACAGTGCTTTGGGTTGTTGGCATTTTTTTAAATTGAAAAAATAATGTAATAATGACTTAGAAAACATGTGCATCTTTTTGCTGGAGAACCCCCAGATTTGACCTCGGCAAGGGTTAGAGTAAATTAAAATCTCGACCTATGTATCACATGTTCAAGATTAGAGCATACCTTTATAAATTAATATGCATTGTTTGTTTAACGTATCACCCCCCC
>NW_004797293.1:537908-543821 GCF_000002075.1 Aplysia californica | reverse complement strand
ATTTCCCTCTCCCTTAAACGGTGGAGATGAGAGAAGAGATTGGATATAATTTACAAATTGTTATCTGCTACTGCTGTAGCGATAAGACAGACAAGGAGAGAGAGAGAGAGAGAGAGAGAGACACAGAGAGAGAGAGAGAGACAGAGAGAGAGAGAGAGAGAGAGAGAGAGAGAGAGAGAGAGAGAGAGAATGTTTTGATGTTTTCATTGAGTTCCATTGTCCAAAACAAAATAAAGAAACAGAGGTAAAATAGAAAGGGCGCTTGTGGGGGATTATACGACTTGTACAAACAAGTAATTTGATAAGAATATCAAACTTCCGCGTTCCGGAGACCCCCCCCCCACTCCCCCAGGTAGATAATGTCACAATTAAACCGCATTCTTATTTCTTATATCCATGCTCTTGCAATAATAATCCAAAGAATTATTCAGTGAAACCACAGCTGAAGCCACAAGTTATCTGAACCTTTCATTCTTCTATTTCACTTCAGAAGTTACATTCCAAACAGTAGATGCACCGATCATATGATATTAACGAAATATTATTATTTTTATTACGACATGCGTTATTATTTTTTTCATTATTATTTTCTTCATGATTATGACGATGATGTTATTATGATTATTTTTTATTATAATAAATTAATTAGTACTTTTATTGTTGTCGTTATTATTATTTTATTATTGTGATTATGATTATTATTATTATTATTATGATGATGATGATGATGATGATGATGATGATGATGATGATGATGATGATGATGATGATGATGATGATTATTATTATTATTATTATTATTATTATTATTATTATTATTATTATTATTATCATTATCATTTTTATTGTTATTATTATTAATATTAAAATTATTATTACTCGTGTTTTTCAGATGGACACTTTCGTCTCGTCTCTTTTGTTTGTTTGTTTGTTTTTGTTTTGTTTTGTTTTCATTCTTTTTAAGAAACATTTATTTTAAGCTGTCGTACAAAAGGAAATACATGACTCGGTATCTACCCCCCCCCATCCCCCCAACCCCAGTAAAAAAGTGAAAAGGAAAGGAAAGACATAGACAGAATGAAAGAACTAAAGACCGAAAGAAATAACAGAAAGAAAGAAAGAAAGGAAGGAAGGAAGGAAGAAAGAAAGAAAGAAAGAAATTAATGTAAGAACATTGGTCAATGAAAAGGTTAAATGATATAACAAAATAAGAGGCAAAATGTGTAGATGAAGTGGGCTTGGGCGTAGGGGTGGAGGTGGGGGTGAGGCTTAAACGTATTTAATCTGTTTGTTCCGGTTGACGGCGTGCTTGTAAATCCCTGTACCACACTGTGGAGTTGTGGTAACCTTGCTGAAAAATTAGTATAACCTGGCAGAGAGTTTCTCGGTGCGCTGTTAACCCTTTCACTGCGAAATGCACTCTACAATCCCACCAAACGCACAGCCAAACCCACTCTACAATCCTACCAAACTCACAGCCAAACCCACTCTATAATCCTACCAAACTATTAGCCAGACCCACTCTACAATCCTACCAAATTCACTGTCAGACCCACTCTACAATCCTACCAAACTCACAGCCAAACCCACTCTAAAATCCTACCAAACTCACAGCCAGACCCACTCTACAATCCTACCAAACGCACAGTCAGACCCACTCTATAATCCTACCAAACTCACTGCCAGACCTACTCTACAATCCTACCAAACTCACAGCCAGACCCACTCTATAATCCTACCAAACTCACTGCCAGACCTACTCTACAATCCAACCAAACTCACTGCCAGACCTACTCTACAATCCAACCAAACTCACAGCCAGACCCACTCTTGTCTAGCCACTGTTGTCTATAGCAGGCAAGGGCCTGGCCCAAATACTTCTCAATCGCTTGTTGAAGCATCTCTCTTCAAATGACGCCTTACCTGAAAGTCAGTTAGGCTTCCGCACAAAAAAGGTCACAGTTTTTGCAGACAGGCAGATCCAGGAAAAGTGCATAGAGCATTAAAAAGCCTTATACATGCCTTTTGTTGAGCTAACAAACACCTTCAATATCCTTAGTTGGGAAGGCTTTTAAAATATCCGAGCAAAGTACGCTTACCCGCCAAAGTTCATTACTATGGGGCGCCACTTTCATGACGACATGAAAGCCAGTGTCGAAAGCAAAGGCGATATGTCTGAAGCTTTTTTATCGAGAGCAGGCTGCTTCGACTATAGCTGTGAGGGTCAAACAGAACGGAGTGAAATAAAGCATCCTTTGGTTGTTTTTTTTAAAGTGATTTTTAGTGGGGGTTTCACGACACTTGCAACACAATAAGTCATATGTGAGACATCGTGATGAAATCAGGCGCTCATCAAAATATTGAAACCGAAGAAACCGGCAATTTTCAGCCAGTTTGGCATTTAAGATAAAATGTTATTTGGCTCAACGCTTTACGCGTCTAATTGAAAAGACATTTCAGTTTGGAGTTTTACAGAAAAATGTGGATTAAAGACACAAAAAATTGCAGTTTTTCTATTTCCATAGACTCTCAAGCTATGGAAATTATCAAACCTTGGCCGCCATTTTCTCGCTAGTTTAACCCCTGAAACCAGTCGACCCCGACTTCCTCAAATCACAAATATCTCGACTTCTATTTGAGACAGATCGGAATTTCTTTCATCGAAAGCAATACAAACGAAAAAGCTTTAAGATGATACCAATAACTCCACATGCCCCAAAATTGACGAGCGCCTGATTCCACCGTGTCGTGACACACTTAAGTGCTGAAGATGAGAGGTGGTACAAGAGAGTAACAAGGCAAAAAAGAAGGCGGGGAGACAATGATGATAGATGCTTCATAGGAAAGAAGGAGCAAACCACATCAGAGTACCCGCCAACCAAGAAGAAGAAGAAGAAGAAGAAGAAGAAGAAGAAGAAGAAGAAGAAGAAGGAGAAGAAGAAGAAAAAGAACAACAACAACAACAACAACAACAACAACAACAACAACAACAACAACAACAACAGCAGCAGCAGCAGCAACAGCAGCAACAGCAACAAAACATCACTGGCTGTCGGATTCCTATCTGTATAATAAAAGTAAGACGTCTATACTATGACATTTACATTGCCTCTAGATTTTCTAATTCATGTTTCTAACTCAGTTTTTGTCATAGTGGGAATTTCCTTTTATGTATCTTTATTCTGTTGGAAAAGGTGTCAATTCAAAAATCATTTAGTCCTGATGATATTAGTAGCAAATACAGTAAGTAAAGCAAGTTACAGAAAGAAGGTCCCATTGTTTCTTTAGGTAAGTGTTTTACGGAGCTCACAACTGCATAAAGTCATATGAGCGCGCATGACACATTATATATTTTTCAGTTTGGGAGGAATTTTTAATTTTGCCCGGGTGGGGCCGAAGCCTTCTCTTATCGATTTTGGACCTCCAATGGATCTTTAACGAGCACAACGTGCGCACGGGACCACCGTGATTTTTCGCCCTTATCCCAGAATGCTAAGTGTTAGATCTTATCTACCATAAGATCAGGAGTGCGGCCGAAAGACAGCAGCAAGGAGCCAAAGAGTAGTAGTAGAAAGGATACAGAAAGAATCAGGAGCCCAGAGGAGGAGGCTACGGGAAAAGGGGGGGGGGAGAAAGTGGAAAGGAAAACAAATGACAGATCATGATTAGAGAGCAGGAAAAGAGGTGAAAGGAGAACATTTTAGAGAAGAACATTTCCCGTCGGTATCAGGTTACGAACCCGGAACCTTTGAAAAAGAGACCAACACCGTAACCTTTGGACCACGAGAGCGCCGCTACAGGTCCTTTAAAAAAACTAGTATCAAAATTCAAAATGAGTATCAAAATATGGTTTATTTAGTTGTGTGTACAGCGTCATAGTTTACAGCAGTGTGATTACAAAATGGATGTATAAATCTACACATGAAGTAAATATAGTATCACATTATAAAGCAGAGAATGCCTCGAAAGAAAGTGTCAGAGTGTAATCAACAGAGTAGTTGCTCTGAGCACTTTGTCGAAATCAGAAGCTTCGACTTGTGGGCATCACCATAATATTATTATTATTTTGACTTAGACATTACTTTGAGATTCAACACAATACAAGTAAATTTAAAACGTATAATTTCATTTAAACAAAAGAAATGTACTTCTTTGATACACTATCAATCCTTGAATATGAAGCTTATCAAGGTATTACATTGCTGAATGACGTCATCTTACAACTTAATTCTCTCCCAGTCAAGTCGTTTGAACACATAATAATACGGGTCAGTGAAAGTAAAAGTCAATTCATTTTTAAGAATGTTTCAACATATTCAACCCTGTTTAAACAGCCACCTGACCAAGATAATCACCTGTACAAAATGTTCACTTGTCACTTTTCCCTTGCGAATATGTTATTTCTATTGCCTTATAACGACACTGTCCAAGACGTCCACCTGTCTTAAACAATCGTTTTTCTCCAGAACAACAAGTGGCCGTCTTGGACAATAAGTATATAGACTATATAATATTATACATGTATTTATAAAGAGAGCCTTTACGGTACATGTATACAGTAAGCTTTCTCAGAAAGTGAACTAAACACCAAGAAACGAACAGCGTAATGCAAGGCTTAGCTGTACGCAACTCGATTATCAATATATGAATCAACAATATAAGTGTGATCAGCAGTCACAGTGGCTATCAGTTTGTGTACCTCTTCCTTTGTTAGAACACGATTTCATTGTAGCCGTGTTCACGTAGGATGATACTCTTAAAAAAAACAAAAAAAACCCAAACAGTTTCATAGTTGTCCAACAATTAACTTCAAAAGTTCAAAGTTTATGACAACTATGATGAAAGTATAACACCAACAAATCGCTATCTTAGAATTATAAAGTTCTATCTGAAATTTTTGTCCGTTTTGAGTTACTAAAACAGTGAAGTCAGAAACCAAATAATTGTTCTACTTGCTCCATCAAAAGTGTAAGATAATTCGTAGTCGTTATCAAGATATTCGACGAACTGCATGCGGAAAAGCTTGACTCGTAGTGAAACTCAAAATTTTGGACGGCACATTTCTCAAAACTAGATAGTCAGCAAAAAGAACGTTGTAATTTTAGGGTAGCGAAATGGAAACAACTGTACCGGGAATGTTTTAGCTCTTATAAAGCACCTTAAGAAAGGCTAAAATATGTGAGGCAGCGTGGTGGAATCAGGCTCTCGTCAATATGTGGGCATGTAGAGTTATTGGTATCATCTTAACGCTTGTTCAATTGTCTTTATTTGGGTGAAAAAAATATCCATTTATCTTGAATACAAGTCAAGATATTTGCGAATAAAGGAGGTGGGGTCACGTTTTCAGAGGTAAAATGAGTGAGAAAATGGCTTCCAAAGATTAGTTATTTACTCAGCTTTAGAGTCTGTGGTAACTGAAAATTTACCGTTTTTGTGCCTTTAATTAACGTTTTTCAGAAAAATCCACTCAGAACTGAGTTCTTTAATGGACATGAAAGGTGTTGAGGCAAAAAAACCCCAAAATTTGAAGAAAATTAAAAAACCTGAGAAAAAAAGCAAGTTTCTTCACTACGATTATTTTGACGAGAGCCTGATTCCACCACGCTGCCTCACATATTGTTGTGCATGTCAATGTCGAACGAATGCCTCAACAAACACCCCCACTCCCAGTTTTAAAAAAAAGAATAAAAATAAACAAATAAACATGACCTTCATCGTGATAAGACAGTAGTTGTGTTTGCGTCCAAGAATTTCAGGGAGACAACTCAATACACGGATAAAAACAAAAAAAGTGGCAGAGTTCATTCCCGTGACAAATCTTCTCTTTCCATAGTCAGTCTCTCTCTCTCTCTCTCTCTCTCTCTCTCTCTCTCTCTCTCTCTCTCTCCCAGAGCAAACTGTCATCACCAGTGG
>NW_004797293.1:533154-535130 GCF_000002075.1 Aplysia californica | reverse complement strand
AGTTACTACGCAGTTACATCTTGAAACTGCTTCGTCATTTCTATTGATTTGACCTCATTTGTAGCAAGTGCTTGCACGGAAACAAATCAGTAAGTTTGCAAGCAAAGCGAGACGATCTGACATAGTAGGTTGTTGAACCCGATAACAGGGAAGGAAGTAGGCTACATGCTCCAACAAGCCAACAAGACTATTTATAGTGACTACAGTAAGTTTACGTACTCGAGCGAACCAGGGCGACATGTCAGGATGGCCGAGCGGTCTAAGGCGCCAGACTCAAGGGAAGTAGATAACCTTACCACGCTACGTGGGCGAGAGTGTTCTGGTCCACGAATGTGGGCGTGGGTTCGAATCCCACTTCTGACACTTTTTTAAATTATATATTTTTTTTCAAACTTTTTTGTTCAAAGAATACAGACGCAATGGTTGTCATCGTCGTTTCTTTTTCAAGTGATTCCCCCTTTTTTCCTGTTTTTCAATGCATTCACCTTAGCAGAAAGGTGAGTGGTTAGTGCGTGCTCTAGTGCGGTTTGCTCCTTCTTTCTTACAAACATACCTATTATCTTTATCTCTCCTTCTTTTTTTGCTTCTTCCTCTCCTCTAATCTTCGGCTATATGATCTAATTGTGTAGCAAGTGCAGTAAAAAACTTTCTAAAACAAAACAAACAGAATGACGTTGACACGCCATGAACCACTTTGCCCGGCCCATATATTTAAAAAAAACTGAAAATGAAATAGTGTACCACAACGAGCAGGAATGTTTGATTGTTGTGATGATGGCAGTTGTGATAGTGGTGGTTGTTTTGTTGTGAAGTTAGTAGTGATGCTACTACTGATGATGAAAAAGGTTATTTATTATTGTTGATGATGATTATGATGAGGATGATGATGATGATTTTGTTGTTGCCTTTATGGGCCTGGTGGACTCCACGAAGAAATCTTCGAGCGAGAGCGAGGCTCTTTTTCGGCTTCATTGTCATTATACTTAGATGCACCTCCACTCGTCCAAATAACTCCTTTCGAATTGCCATTATTCCTGGACATTCAATATGTTTGACATCCTCATTTTCATGACTGCATCTTCGGCAAAGTGGGCTTAGCTCTTCATTCACAAAGTTCTTATACCAATGATGATGATGGTGATGTTGATGATGATGAAGAAGAAGAATCAATTTAATAATAATGAGGAGGAGGAGGATAAGGAGGAATTGGGGGAGGAGGAGGAGGAGGAAGAGGAGGAGAACGCGGAAAGAAGTCAATTGCAAACGGGAGAAGGAAAAGAATGAGTAAAAGTAGGTGGAGGCGAAATAAAAAAGATGAATAGGAGGAAGCAAGTCGCAACTTCGGTGCTTTTTCCCCTATCTCCTTTTTTTTGTAACAGTGAAAATGTGACTTCTTTTTAAGCTCACTTTTTGTTATGAACTGTTTTCACCGTTATTAAAAATGGAGATCCGGCAAGAAAGCACCAAGGTCGCGAAGTACAGAAAGAGAACCGCGCAACAATGACAAGGACAATATAGATGCTGACGACGACGTTTTTCATGCTGAAAACTACAGATATGGGGTAGGCTACATGGAAGTGGAACCAAATTTGAAAAAAAAATAGACAGGAAAAGGAGGCTAAAACAGAACCTGGACATGGATTCCTAGCTGACGCCTCTATAAATAAGTATTATTATTGCTGGCCAAAGTCAAGGTCAAGACAACGGCAACGTTAATGATGTACTCACAAAACACGCGCCGGTGTCCCCGTAGCCCAGGCACACTTGGGAGTCCAGCACGTCTATGTTGACCCTCCCCCACATGCCTTTACAGGCGTCCAGGTCCACCACGTCCACAGGCACCTCGTTCATCGCGTGCTCCTGGCCGCCGGAACCTGGGGGAAGAGACGCAGAACAAGGTGTGAAATACTAATTCTACTATTAATCATCATCATCATCATCATCATCATCATCATCATCATCATCATCATCATCAT
>NW_004797293.1:530830-532282 GCF_000002075.1 Aplysia californica | reverse complement strand
TTAAATTAAGTATAATAGTGTCTAATAAAACAAGCTGAAACATTTGATTCAGTTTAACTTCTGATCACGACAGTAAATGTGTTACTAATGTTTTGAAACACGTAAATTCTTCAGGAGTAACTTCTAAACAAAAATAGTGCTCTTGTCATAGTTTGTAAATATATTAATCAAAGACAAAGTATGAATAAAAAAAGGCTCATAAAAATAGCAAAAATTTTGTCACATGTATAAAGTATAGTAACTACACTGTATTAGCTTCCATCTTTCAATATTTTGTTTCATTTTGGATTTCTTTTATCACAAAAGAGTTTTTCACTACTTATGGAATTTGAATTCCTGTTCTATTCGAGATAAATACAAACTGCTCAAAATCTATCATCAACAAAACGAATCTCACCCTAACCTTGTGTTCACTACAGCTAGCACATTACACACACACACACACACACACACACACACACACACACACACACACAACGTTATACTTATCAAATGCCGTCATTTTGAAGGGATAGAGAAAAGGAAAAAAAAATAATAAAAATTAAGTAAACACACTGTTCAAAGAATCTCTGAACTACACAGACTCTAGCCAGTTACCCACAAGGTAGGGGCTTGACTCGAGCTGTGATAATATTGATCATACGTCTGAGGTGTTGCTTAAATTCAGACATGAAAAAGGTTAACTATGATGGTTACTTGCTTTCATGAACAATAAACGACAGTACGTTATGTCCGAGATTATTTTTTTTAAGAAGTACCTTTAAAGGCATGTGCACACGTGTACATAATATGTTTTGGCACATAAATTAAAATCTATTTTTCTATCCATGTGTGGTAGAACACTGTGGTATCGACACCATACCTAACTGGTGGTGGATTTTTTGTTTGTTTGTTTCACAGTTTGTTTGTTTGTTTTTTTAATCTCTACTCCTAAAGGATTAATGCATCGTATCTCTTATTCGCTGAATCTTTAACACATTTTCAACCTAAAAGTATTTTTAAAATACCCGTCCAGATATGGTTTTAATCAGTTGTCAGTTTAAAAGCAGAATACATCTTAAACTTTCTGCCTTTCCTTCTGTTTAGAATTTTTATTACAAACCAGTAAAAATACAAAAAGTGAAGTGAAAACAGAAATGAAACGATCAATATCATACATATAAACATTATACATAATTGTACTTTTCAGCTCAGGTAATATCTACTTACACTAATGATACGACTTATATCACGGAAGATCTCCTTCCCGGAAACTGTGTCAAGGTCATAGTCGGCCATGACGACACGGTAGTTTCTGATGTCTCCGTAGAAAGGCCTGGAGGAAGACTGGGGAGGTCAGTTTACCACGAGGAGGAGGAGGAGGAGAAGGAGGAGGAGGGAGAAGAGGAGGAGCAGAAGAATGATGATGATGATGATGATGATGATGATGATGATGATGATGATGATGATGAT
>NW_004797293.1:527236-528605 GCF_000002075.1 Aplysia californica | reverse complement strand
AGGGGGGGAGAGAGAGAAACACAAGGAAGAGAGAGAGATAGGAGAGAGAGAAAGAGAAAGAGAGAGAGAGGTGAGAGAGAAAGAGACAAACCAAACGAAGAAAGGGTGTGAGAGAAAGAGATAAACACAATAAAGAGAGTGTGAGAGAGGAGGGGGGGGGAAGAGAAACAAAGAGAGTGAGAGAAAGAGAAAGATACACACAACGAAGGGAGAGAGAGGAGAGAGAGAGAGAGAGAGGTGGAAGAGAGAGAGAGGGAGGGAGAGAAAGACAACGAGCAGAGACAGACAGACAGACAGACAGACAGACATACAGACAGACAGACAGACAGATAGACACACAGACAGACAGACAGTAGACAGACAGACAGACAGAGACATAACACGGAGTCGCTCAATTGAATGACAAGGAGTTTACACAAAAATCTCCAGAAAATCTCGCGTCTCCCAGCGGAGGACTCCGGAGGGTCGTGTCGTGCACAGGATTTGAAATAGAACGATAATCTCCCAACAATGTTGCGAGAATCCAAAAATAGTTGTATGGATTGTTCCCCAAAGCCAAACCGACTTGTTTGAAATGCATGCCTCTATAAAAATATAAACTTGACATTCTAAACTCTGTTTAATCGTTTCTAAACTTGACATTCTGAAGAGTGCAGGATTATTTATTGGAGCTTTAAATTAGTTCCGACTTTTTTTTTGCTAACGTTCAAAACCAGTTCTTCTTCTTCTCCATCGCATCACGCTTGAAGTCTGGTGTCTGTCATAAATTGGGCGCCAGTGTAATTGGTGATTTAGTTTAGATTCGACCGGAATTTTTAAGAGCTGGGAATCGCAAGGTGTCCGTAACAAGGGAAAGAATTGTGGTTTACTTTTAATTTTTTCTTCGATGTTCAAAAGAAAAATATCTCTATCTAATGTAGTTGAAAAATAGTCAAGAATACGATAAAATAGTAATAGACCCTATCAATACGCTGAGATTAGTAGCAATTTGCTGTTGGAGTAAATTTGCCTAACTTAGATTAAACGCAGTGTAAAATGTTTCTCTATTTACCAAACTACTATGTTGTCTTGTTCTTTTCTATTCTAGATAGTAAACAGTATACTATGCTGGTCAAAACAGAAAAAACCTATATCTTTATGTGTTGGGATAGCGGTGGTGAAAAAGTGAATCTACCTTTCTTTGGAACATCCAGAAGATAATTATTATGTAGCTGTTGTCGAAACGAAATTCTGCTTAATAGGGCTCAACTAATTCATACAATGTACATCCTACACTTTTTATAACTCAACTATGATGTCAATTTTCTTGTTCTTTTGTTTGAGTAAGTTAGCCATAACACCACAGCACTCCCCCCTTATTTTCCAACCA
>NW_004797293.1:525322-526504 GCF_000002075.1 Aplysia californica | reverse complement strand
CACACACACACACTATCATAATTATTTTTTGTACACCACTCACAAGAAGTGCACAAGATTGATACTTACCTGTCTCCGAAAAAAAAATCACATTGAAGATACAAACAAACAAATAAGTCAGTAAAAATAGTGATATTTCTACCCACGACTAGATACAACTAACAGGTACCACAAAAGCATTAACATAATTAGCACTAATTATGCAAACATAATTAGCAAAAAAGCAAGAACAGTTCTAAACACAATTATTATCTAATCCTGAAACAAACTTTAGAATATATAACAGTTACATCATCATCATCATCATCATCATCATCATCATCATCATCATCTTCATCATCATCATTATCATCATCAGAATCAGCAATGCCAGCTGTAGCTGCAAGAACCTAACAATCATCTTCTTAATTCTCACCTCTTCCTCCTCCTCTTCTACCTTCCTCCCCAAACATCATCATCCTCACCATCATCATCAAAGCTTTTAACTTCAAACAGGTCCTTACACCACCACAACCACCACCAACACCAACAACAACAAAAAAAAACAACCACAACAATATCAATAATAACGAGAACAAGAACAACATTATCTGACATCATCATCATCATCATCATCATCATCATCATCATCATCATCATCATCATCAAAAGAACATTAATTACTTCAACAAAGAAAAAAAGAGGAAGGAGAAAAAAAAACAAAACAACAACAACAACAACTACTACTACTACTACTACTACTACTACTACTACTACAATAAAAACGACAGCAGTATCAAAAACAAGAAAATCAACAACCTATTGCCTGTGATTAAAGCACCATTAGTCACAAAATCAGTCATAAAAAATCAACAATAAAAGCAGGACAATATGAACAACAACAACAAAAAAGCCAAAAACAATAGCAACAATTAAGCTGCCTTTAACAAAAGTAACATAAACTACAATGCCCTACACAAAAGCAAACAACAACATCAGCTTTAGTTTAGTTTTAGTAGAAGTTTTACGGCGCTCGCAACTGCATAAGGTCATAATATGAGCGCCAGAAGATAAGATGTGTTACAAGAGAATAACAAACATAAGAAGAAGAAGGGGAGATAATGACGAAGGATGCTTGATAGGAAAGAAGAAGCAAACCACACCAGAGCACCCGCCAACCACCCACACAACATCAGCAACAGC
>NW_004797293.1:522004-523301 GCF_000002075.1 Aplysia californica | reverse complement strand
TGTGTGTGTGTGTTTTGATGCATTCGTGTGCGTGTATGCATTTAATTTACTATGCCGCATGTTGTTCTCTTCGTTGAGATCAATAAAATGTTTTCATAATATTACCTTATGTCACCGTTGGGGAAACATTCACTTCTTTGTTCTATTTATCAAGATAAAGACTTACGTACCCTAATCTACATGTATTTGTTTTTTAAAATGTTGTTCTTGGGGTGTGGAGGGAAAAGTGGGGATGGGTTTTTCTAGGTGGGAGGTGGGGAGTGGAGGTACTATGATATTTTGTTAATAATTTCCTGTATCGTAAGAAAGGATGGAGGATTATGCTGGGTGGCTCAGTGTTATTTGGACGAGAGAATGGTGAAGGCTATCAATGATAGCGGACTAAGGGTGGAGACAGAGCAGGGATTTATATAATTGTAGTGTGGTTGTTTCTAGACTATGTTCGTTTATGTTGGGGCGGGTGAAAGCGAAGTGAGATTTTTTTTCTTTTTTGTGTGTGTGAGAGGGGGGTGGTGGTATTTTACGGCGCTCGCAACTGCATAAAGTCATATTGAGCGCGACAGTTGCAAGCGCTGTAAAAAAAACCTCTACTAAAACTAAAGCAATATTGGGCGCGCAGGACACATTATTAAGCTTTTTCAGTTTGGTAGGAATTACATGTAATTTTGAATTTCACCCGAGTGGCGGCCGAAGCCTACTCTTATCGATTTTAGGACCACCAAGGGAGCGTTAACGTGCGCAACTTGCACACTGGACGTCTGAGATCTTTTTGCCTTTATCCGAGAAGGCTAGGTCCTAGATCTTACTTACCTTGAGATCAGAGGTGTGGCTGAAACTGAAAGACCGCAGTAAGGAGCAATGAGTGACAGTGGAAAGGCAGCAGAAAGAGTCAGGAGCTCAGACGAGGGGGAAAAGAGAGGAGGGGAGGGGGCGGAAAATGGAGACGACAGCAGACGACAGAACATGAAGGTGAAAGGAGAACATTAAGTATAGAGAAGAAAAATTTTCATTTCTGTCAGGTTTCGAACCCGGGACCTCTTGAATGAAAGGCGAACACCGTACCTCTAAGCCACGAGAACCCCCAAAAGCGAAGTGTGAGTGTGGTCAAAGGTTGTAGTGGTTCCAGAATGAAGAGTGGAAAGAGGGGGGATAAATAGGATAGTTGAGACAAAATACATGTAGCCTAAAAGAGATGGGGAGAAATTGGAGAAAGGGAGGATTCTATCGAGAAATGATAATAACTGTTGATCATTTTGTTATTGGCGTTGCTGTGGTTTTTATAATAATATCATTATAA
>NW_004797293.1:518493-521794 GCF_000002075.1 Aplysia californica | reverse complement strand
GTGTATTAATAATATGGCTTCACTTGTGATCTTTAAATGCTATTTTTTTAAAGAAGATTTTGGCACCAACAGAACACTTCTGAACTAGTGGGCCAGTGTCGTGAAATACTGGGATAACAACAAATCTAGCAAATCCGATGGGCTGTCTATACTATGCTTCAACGTTTTTCTCGCTGTTTGTGCTAAAAAGGTAAGTAAATATAGTGTCTGTCCATATAAGTCGTTATTTTAACAAATGTGTGACGTTTCAAAGCACATATACGTGTATATATGTGGCTACAAAGGAATGAGATTCAAATTTTACAAATTTCGCTAATTTTGAATATTCACCTAAATGGCTGTTGTCCTAAGAGCACTTTTTATATGGGATTGGGGGTTGGGTGTGGGCGTAGATGTGGAAAGGGGAGAGGGGGCCATAGAAAAGGAGAGGGGAGAGGGGCCATAGAGAAGGAGAGGGGAGAGGGGGCGTAGAGGAAGAGGAAGGGGGGGAGGATGTCACACAGCATTTCTTCGCAACAAGCAAAACACAACAGGGCTCATTCATTATGGTCAGTAAACAGTCCAAACCAACTGAAATGGTACTGTCCAAGGTACACATTAAATAAGGAGCAAATCCTAACATGTTTTCAACATGGAAGCCCAAGGATACTGCTCGTAGTATCACTATGCCGTGAACTTGTCTTCCCACCAGTGCAAAAACGGTTTATCTCTAATTCAACAACACTTTTTTGTCAGAGCATCTTGATTTTCATCTTGCTTTCCTCCACCAGAATGTCAACCGTTTACGCTACTACGTTTAGCGAGGACATGTGAATGAGAGTACCCCTCAAAAGATGCTCAGGTGAACTGCAAGAAATGTTAGCCTTTTGCCCGTCTCCAATATTCCAAGTGTTTTTTTTCACAGTGCATCGCTTGTTTCCAGTTCTTGCTCCTGGTGGGTAGTGGGGTCATGGAGGAAAGGTATGGAGTTCAGAATGCGGTAACTTCACTTCTTTTGGTGCAAGAATTGGGTCAAGTTTGTTTTGTTCATTCCCTCAGTCAGCTGGAGAATATGTAATTATTTTGTTTGGATATCTGTATTATTTTCTTGTTTTATTTAGGTGATTTTAGTAATTGATACTTTTTTGTGGAAGAATTCAGTGAGCAGAGTGGGTTATCTTCGTATCATTTCTACATGATGTTTAAAAAAATGTTTAGTTCTATTTTCAAAATATTCGTGATATACCATCCTTGTTTATTTAAGTAAAGAGCATCACAAGGACACAAAAAGGCACGCTAGGACAGAGAAATAGCAAGATAAACTAACAGACAGATACAGCAGAGGGCAATTACACAAAAACAACCTACCAGTGGCGCCGTTAATCACCAAAATATTCTGTCCATTTCAACATAATTTTCTAAGGATTATCACATCTATCGTCCTTGTGTAATGCACTGGCAATATTGATAACAATAACAACAGCAACAACGACAACAATAATAATAATAATTATAGCAATAGTAATAATAATGATATACAAAATAAAATAATAATGCATTTATATAACGCACATCCGGGCTCTACAACACGCTCTATGCGCTTTACAACTATTATTACCCCTACAGACCCTCTAGGAACACTCAGAAACATTCTCAGCTTCCCAGGAAGCTTAGAGTGCAAGCTGTGGATTTCACACGCTCAAACACTTACAAACGGAAACGATCTTTCGTTTCTAAAGTCGAGTACCCATTTCCACCTGCGTGAAATGAGGAAAATTCGTGTAAATGCCTTTCCCAAGGACACAACCTCGGACCCCTAACGGGAATTGAACCAACCTTAAGATTGCGAGTCCGAGAACCTAGCCACATAATCCTGTTGGGGATTCGAACCATGGCCATCCACTCCATCGCCAAGCATGATACCAACTGAGCTGACAGCAATCCCCCCCCCCCCCCCCCCCCTTCCCGAAAAAAATATACATGAAAAAGCAGAGCATTGCGTTCGTGGGTATTATGATTCATCGCCATTAACGTTCTCCAACATAATATATGCAGTTGGAAAATGGAAGATAGAGAGAAAAGGGGATTTGGAGAAGGAGGGAGGAGGAAAGAGGATACGTCTGTGAAACAGGCAATCTACTTCAAAACTGCGAAAGTTGTTTAATCCTGGACTAATGTTTATGTCCCACCTTCCCCTTCTGTTTGTTTCTTTGCGATCGTTTTGGTTATTGTTGTTGTTGTTGTTGTTATTGTTGTTGTTGTTCTTGTTGTTGCTGTTGTTATTTTTGTTGTTGTTGTTTATGCTTTATTGCTATTACTTATGTTGTTGATATTATTGTTGCTGTTGTTATTTTTGTTGTTGTTGTTTATGCTTTATTGCTATTACTTATGTTGTTGATATTATTGTTGCTGTTGTTGTTGTTGGTGGTGGTGGTTTCTTTTGTTTGTTAGTAACAAATCGAACTTTTGTTTTCACTCATAGTCTAACAGTCTTTGTCCTCTTGTTTACGACATACTTTGTCTACTTGGGTATACTTTTTTCTTTCCAAATTCATATTGCGTAATGTACTCTCCTTTTAACCTCCAACATTCAATATATCCCTCGGCGTATCCTTTTGGTTTCGGTGTGAATCTACCACAGCCACTTCTATCCAGTCTGACTCGACTCTGTTGTAATGTTTATCTCATAGAAACGAACGTTTTCTGCTTACCCTGTTATATCGCGTTACTGGATAAGAAATTGCAAAGAGAGAAAACAAAAAACCAAATATTCTCGGGACCTAAAAATCGATTTTACACTGCCGTACGTAAATCTCAAATGTTTCAATTTGTAAAAATAACAAAATCACTGCTAATACATGTACATACATTTATTTTTTTTTACAGAAGAAACAAAACAATGTAAACCCTCAAAACTAATTTTTGCTGCTTAACCCTCTAACATTTCGCGTTATATAACAAGAAAATAGCGTAAACAGAGAATACAAAGAAACGACACAAAGTTTTACCGCCAGCTCTGGGTGCAACAAGAAAAGCAAACTCAATGCAAACAGACTTTTTGAAGTCACAAATTGCTTCTAATCTGGAAAACAAACTGCAAAGATTTGCGTTCGCATTAACTTCTGTCGCGGTAGTCGACAGGGAGGCATTTTGGATTTCGAGCGAGGACCGAGAAAAATGTTGGGTTTTCTTTTTTGTTGAGTCTAAAAACGAAAGTGACGTCAAAGAAATGGGCACAGCGGCTTCTCTCTCTCTCTCTCTCTCTCTCTCTCTCTCTCTTTCTCTCTCTCTCTCTCTCTCTCTCTTTCTCTCTCTCTCTCTC
>NW_004797293.1:514779-518055 GCF_000002075.1 Aplysia californica | reverse complement strand
AGAGGGGGAGAGAGTCTATATATAATTTATATATAAATTGTGTGTGGTTTCTGTGTTATGTTTGGGAGTCTATGTGTCAGTGTTTTTGTGTATTCTCCAACAATTTCTTTGAAGGGATGAATAATGTTATGAACGAGAATTATATCACCCGCTGACAATAGCATTTTAGTTTATAAACTCATAGAAAACAATGGCGTATTAAAAAAATAATATAAAATTCCGAACCAGCTTATCAACATTAACAATTGACACACGAGAGACTTTGTTCTAACTGGATCCTGGCGATCACCATAGATTTCTAATAGTCAACATAATAATTATAATACGTTTACCACGATTGCGTCATGCAGTGTTTTCTCATCTATATATACATATATAATTGCGTACATGTGAGTGGTTGTTTTCTTCAGCTGAAAAAAACTACGGAACGTAGAACCAGGGAAAAAATGACTGAAAGTACAATGTAGTTCAAAGACCGAGCTAAGTTTCTATCCCTTCAGTAGGTGCTTGCATTCGCCTAAAAAAATAGAAAAATAGAAAACACTATAGGCCGCTTACGATTTTCCCGTTCGTCATTTCAATGCAGTGTTAAAGACATATTTTGTTTTCCAAGATATTAACATTGCTCTTTCGCCGGAAATAGACAAATCTATATGATATTTGTGAAAATCAGTCACTTTCGTCGCCGTTAACTTCCGAAGCACTTAACTTTCGAATTTGAAAAAATTAGCAAAGATTCAGAATCGTTTAAAGGGTGCGCCGTCATATAAAGGAGTCTAAGTCAATGTTGTTTAATTTTCAGTTTTTCATTAGATTAGTTTCGTTTAAATCTAATCTTGGGAAAGTTCGTCTTCTATAACGCCATTGTAAACAAGTGAGGCGTTCGTTCATAAGCCAGGTGCATTGTTCCCACAATGACTTGACAATCGATTCTTTTGAGTCCGTTCATCGAACCGGGTACCAAGCTAGTCACAAATAAAAGGTAACTCTCAGTTTCAACTGAACGTGTAACACCACCTTTAATCACTCCAGAGCTATTGCAAAATGAATGTTTTCCTACTTTAGATGATTTAAAACACCAATCTATTCTAATAGGTCTGATCGCTGAACAGTTTGTTTTGTGTTTTGGTAAGTGTTTTACGGCGCTCGCAACTGCATAAGGTTATACAAGCACGCAAACTTAAGTTTCAGTTTGGTATGAATAAATTTTAAATTTTGCCCGGGTGGCGGCCGAAACCTACTCGTATCGATTTTGGACCACGAAGGGATCTTTAACTAGCGCAATTTGCACCCTGGATCTCCAATGTTTTTCTCCGTTATCCGAAAACGCTTGGTGTTAGATCTTACCTAGTATAATAGATTAGACGCGAGGCTGAAAGAAAGCAGGAAGAAGGCACCAAGGAGTAGCAAAAGAAAGGTTGCAGAAAGAGTCAGGAGCCCAGACGAGAGGGCAAAAGTGGAGGGAGGGTCAGAGAGTGGAGACGCAAGCAGAGGAGAGAACACGGTAAAAGAGCAGGAAAGGAGATGAAAGGAGAAAAAGTTAAAGAAAATTGTTTTTCCGTTGCTGTCAAGTTTCAAACTCGGGACCTATTGAATACGAAACAAACGCCTTAGGCTCTAGACCACGAGAGCTCCCCGCTCAGCTGTTACATGTTATTAGCCTGCACCCAAACTCATAGTAACTGTTTTGGGTTACATTAATATGCCTGTTCGTTTTGCTAATCAAGCAACTGCCCTGTAGAGAAATATACTTTAAAAGCAACCATTGAAGATTTTTAGGTGGAAAGTGAGTTTTTATCCATGTTTCTTTTTTTCTGTCGACGTGTCCTGTTCTTGAAAAAGATAACAAGACTGGAGAGAATTGAATTAAAATCTACTTATAATAAATATAAAAATAAAGTGCATTATTTAGCACATATAAAGCTCAAGTACATGTCATTTGCTTTTTTTTTTTTACTTTCAAATTCTGCTGCACCAGGAACGCACTTAGAAGGTTCAACTTCTGGTGTTTTTTGTTTGTTTGTTGTTGTTTTTTTTTGGGGGGGGTGTTTCTTTGTGGTGTTTTTTTCCTAGGGTGGAAGTGAGATGCCAAAGGTTTCTTTTCCATGAGCCTCTTAAATATTTTAAGTCAAGTTCACTGCTAATGCTGCACTAATTGCCCCCTGTTTAGACCATCCGGGAAAATAAGCTCCCTACTTTACTAACAAGTTATCTGCCGATACGGAACTGCAGCCGTGGACAAACAGCGGTGAGGTTCTTTTCAACAGTACTCGAAAGCCCTTGGCTTACTCGGAAGCGACCAATTTGGCAAAGCAAGAAGCTGGCTGCCAAGTCTGTATGAGTGACGTCGTACGAATTCCTTTGGTGACTTCGTTCAACGACGCAGAAGAGCTTATTGCTATTACGTTTTAAGCCATGGAAAGATTTCTTCTCTGCAAGGCCTCCTGTTCGTCTCTCCTAAATGTCCCTTGAACTAAGACTGAGACACTAAGTCCAGTTATAATTTCGTGAGTACAAATTCACTCCTTGTCCCTCCAATGTGTGTTCAGTCCATGTCCGGTTTGCATCTTTTTGGGATGAATTTAATGACTGTGCGTTTTCAAACAGAGCATGTTTGCTCAGACCAAAATGTTTTGGTAAAAAGGTTAGCTGGTTTCCCTCATGTCAGTAAGGGTAAAGAGTTCATAATCAGCTATCATTCTCGGCAAATAACGATTTTCCTTCAGTTTTCACAGGCCTCGAGTTTACTCAAACTTAGACTGATTGGCAGAATAGGCTTTTCAGTGACGTCACTAAGAGGAAAGCCTCTTGCTGGGTGTTGATTTTGTTAACCTTCCAATGCCCTATGGAGACCCTCAGAGATTTTGAGTTCAAGAAATGTGTATTATTTGTTTTGTTATGGTTTCCTTTGGCAGGTTTGGGGGTTTTTTCTTTCATTTTTAAACAGGAGATTGGAATGGAGAAAAGAGGGAAGGGGTGGTTGTTACACGTTACATTCCTTCTGGTAAAACAAAAACTATCAAGCTATCTGATACTACATTACTGAAAACGGGGTTTAAAGGCTCAGGATCGGCGTTTGTGTTATACCGGTAAGGTGGTTTGCCATCGAACGTGGAAGACCCGGGTTCGATGCCCTGAGTATGTAGAATTCTTAATCTAATATCGTGGTTTTTCTGCCGGAATAATATTGTGTCCCTCTTAGTCGGATTGGCCCTGACTAGTAGGGTCGAAGCGCGCCTCCTAAATAATCTAGATTGTGTCGACCGGCAGAGGGGG
>NW_004797293.1:511026-514679 GCF_000002075.1 Aplysia californica | reverse complement strand
GGGGGGGGGGGGGGGGGATTACTTACATACAAAAATATGTAAAGCTCTGAAAAATCGATTTTTTTCGCAAGGTCTCAGTCCCATCATGATTAGATGGCTCAGAATAAAGAATTAAAGACAGAGCGTCTGCAGATGAGAGCAGCCAGCAGCTAATTTATCATAAAGAGGAGTTTTTTTTGTTTTTTTTTCAAAACGATGTTTCATTCTTAATGGCGTGGTCGTTTATTTGCATTACCAGAGAAACACTAAAAAGTCCAAGCAAAGAACATTGTATTTCTGGTTTAGTTCTTGTTATTAGTTAATACATTTTCACTTTTGGTTTCATATATTTATGCACAATTTGTTTTATTACGTTTCTGTTTCGTGGGTTTGAATATGTTTGTTTTTATTTTTGTGGGATTTTCTCTAGTTTTTTTGTTTTGTTTTTTTTCCCTTTGCGTTTGTTTGCGTTGACTGGTTTTGTTTTTTCTTCTCTTGGCGTTGTGCTTTGTTTTCGCCTTTTTGGGTTATTTAAGTCATCAGGGATGGTGATGGGGTAGAGAGATGAAATTTTACTCCATTAAAGATTCCGATAAAATAGACCAAAGTTCTCGTTCTTTGACGGCATCACATAGACTAATGTGGCTTAGTGCTTGATGCAAAAACACAGAAATATAATTTCCCTTTGTAGTTTCGTGTCGTCAGCTGATAATACAGCCATGACCAGAAACAACAACACTTACATTCCTTCAATCCTTCAATCCATCACTGCAAGATCACCCTTTATCCAAATACGACCAGTTTGGCAATGTATAAAAGGAGTAAAATTTGTCTTTTGTTGTTGACGTCTTCATAATAGACAGCTGGCCAGTATTAAAAAGATAAAAAACATTATTTTGCGAGGCTTAAAATCCCGCTTTTAAACTAATGGAATAATATTGATCCTACCCACTGTTCATATACCCCACACTGAGTAGGGATGTGGCCATGTACACAATACAGTGCCCTTTTTACTCATATCTTTTTTTAAAATGTCGTTTTACTTCACATCCAGTCGACAGCGAAGGCAATATATTGATTTTCCTCTTTAAAACAGAACTTGTAAGTTGCAAGTTTGCATTAACATAGCCGATTCGACGTATTTTTATTTTTGAACGAAGGCTACTGAGAGTAAGGAAAACTTTATTTCTTTCTTGTGGTCTCCCAGATGTATGTAATACATAAATATTTAAAAACCAGAACGAGGTTTAGCGAGATCTTCACTACTCAAAAATGACTTGTCACCTTTTTGTTGATAAAGTGATGACGCTGGCTGCGGTTTTACCTCCAACACTATAAGGTCTAGACAGTCGACATGCACCTTTGGATAGTATCTAGTCCGTAAAGCAGTCTCGGCACAAATCATTTTGAAAACTATGGTTTGCTTTCAAATTATAACGTCCTCCATGAAATCTGTTAGCCTAAGAGCTGCCCTTTAAATTATTTTGTTTCCCCTATGAATGGGCAACTGTGTATATGCGTTGTTTTACTAAATATTTAATATTATTGATAGCGGCTTGGGAAATGTTTCTAATCAAACCATCAGGAAGACACCATCGACAATTAATAGATAGAGCACAATAAATGACCGCAAGAAACCGAGGAAGACATAGCGCAGTGTACAAAAATGGTCTGAACAATTGTATGGCAAACACGACAATCAGAAAACACTGAGTTGATCAAAAGGACAGACAACAGGAAGGAATAGGTTACATAATGGTCAATGTTAGCCCCGAACCTGACATTTGAAGAACAAAGATGTTTGTGCCTTATGCATTGATCTTCTAGGAGACCTGGGCTAATTTTCCTTTGTACGTCCATCCAGAAACTATTTGAGTGTGTGAGTCTGTGTTGGTAAGTGTTCGTTTGTGTAAGCGTGTGAGTGAGTTTGTGTGTGTGTGGGGGGGGGGGGGGGGGAGAGAGAGAGATATTGAGAGAGAGAGAGAGAGAGACAGAGAGAGACAGGGGGAAAGAGAGAGGGAAAGAGAGAGAGATAGACAGAGAGAGAGGGGGAAGAGAGAGAGAGAGAGAGAGTATGTGTGTGTGTGTGTGTGTGTGTGTGTGTGTGTGTGTGTGTGTGTGTGTGTGTGTGTGTGTGTGTGGTTGTGTGTGTTTCGACGACTGCGTTTGCCTGTATGTATATACCATTCGGCAGAGGATTTCTCTTTGAGGAGACAAATAAATTGTTATCTTTCTTTATACTATCCTACATCTTTTTCCCCACTGCACTCCTAGAACTTTTGATTTGGATAAAGCTTCTTGTTCTATCCATCTAGTATTGGACCGATATGGAAAAAGAACTCTGACGTACAACGCTTTTATTTCTAAGTCCCATAATCCACATCTTTTAGAGAGACGTGGTCAGTTTGACAAAACACTCGCTTCTAAACGTCTGGCAGAGAGAAAGAGCCAATAGTGCATGATGCAAAGCGCATGAAACACTTCAAATGAAATCATGTATTACTTTGTCTATTACTATACCTTCATTTCTTAATAAGAATTGAAGACCGCGACGCAAGGCTTTGCTTCATAATAGATTACAGGGGTTTCCGAACATGGATGATGTCTGGTCCAATTAGCGTAATGAACTAAGAATTCTGTTCCCTGATTATTCAACCCAAAAGCATGTTATGGCTTTCGGCCAAACCAGCAAACCCGCAACCCTCCCCCATAAAAAACCACCAGACACATCCTTGATATGTTGAAAGGTTTCCAGTTCATGGGCTGCCAGCCAGCCAACATATAAAGATTATCATGCTCTCTCAAACAATCCGTATAAGCCTCTTATTTGCTAAGGTTTGTCTAATTTGGCAAAGTAGTACGGCAATCTCAACGATGTTTCTGTCCATTATCTATAATTTGTGTGTGCCGTCCTCTTTTTCTTTTCCTTTCCGTTTTATTACCAGATGTTAAAGAGAACGAACGCTATAACATAGAGGTCAATCTCAACTGGGAGTCAAGGGCTGGGAGAGGGTTTTAGTCATTATTGTACTTTTTATTGCCACTGTAGATGTACATATCCCCATTGACACCATTTAGATCAATTAGGAGGCTGAGTGCTTTGATCATGCATGTCAGATAAAACATCCCAACAGGCGATAGAGGTACATGATGTACTCTGTAACAAAAAACCCAACTCCCCTTACTTTTCGGTAATCGAATTATGTTCTTCTAGGTGTGGTGGCGCAGAGCTTAACCGCTACAACACAGACACCACTACACATTTCTCGAAAAGAAAAACAAATAATTGAAAAAGAACCACCATCGTTACATTTCGTGATTTTCCTTGTCTTGCTTTTGTCGCAAAAGAGACCCGCCTAACGCCACTGCTCTCCTTCCCTCCTTTGGCCAGAATGCACTCCTCCCAAAGACCTGCTTGAGCTTTGAACAAATGAAACAAAGCAGCAGGTTCTTAGAAAGAGTTGGCGTCTAGTCCCCAAAGCCAGAACAGATTTTGGTGACAGAGAAGTTGAGCCCAGTGTTGCTCTTTGGGGAAGCTAGCAAAAAGGCCAGGAAGTCACTTGTTAGTATTTGAATAACGAGGTCATTCGCTGTTGGTATAAGAGAGAGTTTCGTTTCTCGTCAGCTTCTTGCTTCACTTTCCTGCCTACTCCCTCCCTCCTCCCACCAAGTCT
>NW_004797293.1:509323-510581 GCF_000002075.1 Aplysia californica | reverse complement strand
CTTTCTATCCCCCCCCTCTCTCTCTCTCTCTCTCTCCTTATCTTTACATACTTTACCAAAATTTGGGGTAAGTTTATCTGAAAAACTGACAGACGTTATGCGCGTTAAGCGAGATTTCACTTCTAAAAGTCGAGTCATTAAAAACTTTCGGGATTTAAGCACACTGAGAACAGATAGTTGTATCATATTTGGCTGAAACCTACATGAAATCTGCGTTAACCCTCAAGTCTTCTGATACTTCAAACAGTACTCAAAACACACCCTGAAAATCAATTTAAGCGAATATCAAGCCCGAAATAACATTTTAGTCAGCTGTGCTATTTAGTTTTACTCTTCCTGGAATAACCTGAATGAAACATCGTTACATTCGCCTATCAATCAAACTACATGTACTGTGTTAGCCATTTTTACGTCCCAAAATTCAAAGTACCAGGCGTCTAATGAAAAAGAGTGCACCCATTTAAAGGACCATGACTCGGTCGTCTTTTGAACCAATTTCCATAAAACTATTAATTAATTTAATCCAACCTAGGGTACGTTAGATCTGTCAATAAGGAATCGACAAGTTTGAAAAATGTCGAGTTCTTACAATTTCAACCAAAATTGGGTGAAACGCAAAACTTTGTCTACGTTTTACCCAATTTCAGAGAACACATTGGTCATACAACACATGGAAGGACTTCCGTAACTAGCAACAACCCCATCAAACACAATAAAGAAGAGGCCTAGACCTAACCCTAACCTTAACCCTACCCTTACCCCTACCCCTACCCTTACCCCTACCCCTACCCCAAGTCCTCAATTCTGCTCTGTCTCATAGTGGTCGCTCGTTACGGAAGTCCTCCCCAACACAGATACCACCAAAAAGCAATCAGAAACAAAATAAAACAAAACAAAAAACTCAGGGAGGTGATGGCTATTAAAATCTCCAAGTGTTAACAATTTTCACTATATTATTTTACTTTAATATGCCACTGGTAATTTTTATTTTGAGCAGCCTCGTAGCATGTTTCTAAACATCATGTTCAGCATTTTGTTTAAACTGTTTGATTGTTTGTGGGTTGTTTCCATAGACTCAGTCCATCAAAAATACCCAAAGGTAACAATAAAGGAGTTCAAGTTAGGGGGAATATAGGGACTATTCATTTGTGAACGTTTGACATATAAGATGTTCCATAAACCTTTCTTAAGACCACAAAAGGGCCAAACCTGACGTGCGGGGTGCGGCTCCATTCTTCGGGAATAACACCTCTTCCAC
>NW_004797293.1:506429-508431 GCF_000002075.1 Aplysia californica | reverse complement strand
TCCCCCGGGCAAAATTCAAAACTTCCTACCAACTATAAGTGTTTAATGTGTCCCGCGTGCTCATAATATGCAGTTGCCAGCGCCGTCAAACACTTACAAAAAAAAGGAATTATAAAAGAAAAATAATGTTACATTTATGTTGTTCTATATTGCATCCCTTTTGTTTCACAGGTCGCTATAATAGACAGAAAAAAGGAAATAGAATTTAGTATTTGTTTGAGAAGAATAAGCAACTACGTAAAATGTTTAAAAAATAATGCGTGCATGTGGATTTGCTTTGAAATAATGCTAACAACGACAACAACAGCCACAGCAACAACAGAAAGAAACAACAGAAATAGCACGGCAATACGTCGGCCTATAGACTTAAGACAGTAGAATACAGTCAACAAACGTTTCAGGAATAACCCGTGAGCAACAAGATTAGACAGAACAAACTACACCCGCAGAACCACCTCTGAGGCATGGACATTCTCACCAATGGATCTCTCCCTTGTTAAATACGTAAATTCACGCGTATTCAAAGGCAGAGGAAACGCGGAACAACGCCCTCCGCCATTCTCCAACTGCCCAAAGGTATGAACATCGCGCCAAAATTTCAGAACATCAGCTCAGATTAGAAGTCTCACAGCGTTTATGATATCCCCCTCCCCAAACAATGTCCTGTTGTCGCAGGGGGGACAATCATGTTAAATATTGCCTGGACTGGTCTTTTTCCGTGTTTCCTTGTGCAAACTCAAGTGAATCAAGGAACTACCATGTGCAAGTTAGTTCACCAGTCTCGGAACTTGGAGTATCTGTGACAACTATTTTAACGCCCTCAGATACTATCCAATGTTTGAAAGTTTCGAGAATGGGACACAACAAAAAAATAGTGTGCAATTCTAAGCTTGAAATCGACTATTTTAGCCGACAGATTGTTTGCAAGACAAGGTAAATGGCGGATGAACACAATGCTGCAAGGTCGTTGGAGTTCTTTTTGGTACAGTATCTAAAATCAGTAATTTAAAAATCCGCATTTTGAAGAAACTTAAATTCTGTTACTTGTTACTGTAACTTTTAAAGAGCATAATATCAATGGGGGGGGGGGACAAGTGTGCCTTGCAGTGGTTATTTTGAGTTGCAAGAGCGAAGAACGATTCATTAGGCCTAAGTCTAACCCTCTTCCATTATTTCCGCAAGAACATGTTGGAGCGATATTTTCCGATATTCAGTTCAAATTTACAAGATTGAAATTGTCTATTTTGATTGACTGATTGTTTGCAAAGCAAATTTTTAATAAACTCAGTGCTTCCGAGGTCATTTGGGTTATTTAGGTCCAAAATTTAAATTTAGCTGCTAAAAAGAAACTTTGCTTTTTCAAAGTGTTCAAATTTGGGCTGTTATTTTCATGCTAATTTTGCTTCTGGCACCAGTTGATCCCCACCTCTTTAAACTGTAAAGATATCGCCTTCTAACATAGTAAATATATGGGTATTTTAAAACAAGACATACAAACCGGCTTTAAGTTAAGATTACATCAGTAAGTCTGTATACCCAAGAATCAAGGAGCATCTGATTCCACCGCGTCGTGACCAGACGTTATAAATTATATTACTGAGATTCTTTTTTCCCGACAATAACAAGCACAGAGGACGTTAAGGAAATGGGGCTAATATTTCCGATCGACCTGTTTTTACTGTAATTCCCAGTGGCATGTACCGTACCGGTGTCTGCCGTTAGTGTAGCGGTAATCGGCTCTTCGTCGCCGAATGAAAGACGTCAGTTCGCCAGTTCGACTCCCATGTGGGAATAAGTTTCTAAATTGAGTACATATATATCCAGCTGTCTGCTTGGATGTTGTATCCCTCTCACCCCAGGTTGGCCCTGATAGGCAGGACTGAAGCAGCTCACCTTCTACGGGATCTATATGGTGTTGATGGGGGCGTAAAAAAAACCCCAATTTACATGATATGCTTGCTGAAACTTCTTCAAAGCGGTAACCCGTAAGGGACCGTTCACA
>NW_004797293.1:505058-506242 GCF_000002075.1 Aplysia californica | reverse complement strand
CTTACACATTTGAAGTAAACCATGATGCTCTGTATATTGTGCACTTTCAAGTTTAGTTTTTTAGATTGTTTGCTTATTTGAATGTCTCTTTTACTGCCAATAAAATTGTGTAGTTGGGTGAGCAAAGAAACAAAACATGAGTGGTAGAGGCCTGAAAAGGGGAACTGGAGAAGAAGAGGGGGAGGGGTGCACAACAGAAGCAGCCGCGGGAGGAGTATGTGGGGTTTTGATCATTAGAGTTTAGCGCATTTGTAACACAATTAGATCATAGTAAAAGTAAAGAATATAAGAGGTGCTACAGGGGAGTAAGAGACAAAAAAAAAAACAAAAAAAAAAAAACGAAAAACAACCAACAACAACAAGAGAGATAAAGGCAATAGATGTCCGATAGGAAAAAAGGAGAAAATCACATCAGAGTACCCGCTAACTACTAACGAACGTGGGCGATGAAGAAGAAGAAGGAGGAGGAGGAGGAGGCGGAGGAGGAGAGAAGAAGTAAACTTATTACGAAGATGGAAGTGGACAAGAGGAAAAGAAAGGGAAGGAGCAAGAAGAAGAAATAAAAAGAGAACGGACGGATGGATGGACAGAAACAAGGAAGAGGAAAAAAAGACTATAATTTCTATCCCACTCTCCACAATTCTTTTCTCTCTTTGATTTGCGTAACCAGCTGTCTTTCTCCTGCCATCGATGACGCAACACCCCGGAAGCGATCTTGTGTTTTGTGTGCCCCTGGAGCAGCCTCAAGTTTGGCCACTACCTTGATAAAGCGTTTGATTAGCCAGGCTCAGACGGCGATCAAACAAAGCTGGAAAGGCGATGAGCCCGCAGTGAAGAGAAGAAAGGAGGTAACAGTTGATTTGGGAATCCTCAGATAATGAAGGTTAACGCAAAGACCTCGAACATTAGGGGGGAAAGGATAATAGGTTCGTGAAAGAAGAGCAAGGCTGTGACCTTATATTATGACAATTTGACCCTGAGAGGAACGTGGTAGTTTTCGCGACCCTTTGTCACATAAGCCTTAAAGCGTAGCGTTGTACACTGCGTTCGAGTTGTTAGTTTTTCCATATTTTTTTTGTATTAAAATGAAGGACATAAACGATCAAGGATGAACTGCCAAAACGTTAACGATTATATCCTTCCGCTGTTACTCTCGTTTCCACCCCCCCTCTCTCTCTCTCTCT
>NW_004797293.1:503131-504690 GCF_000002075.1 Aplysia californica | reverse complement strand
TCTCTCTCTCTCTGTACACGTGTGTGTACACAAAATATTTATTATATTTCTGTTTCCACTCGCGTATACAAAACGTATACTAACAAATTACTCCAAATCGACCCATTATAATCATTATAATATTATACCCCTGGTAAAAAAAATGTTATTTGAAAAGTTTCAAAAAGTGATACCTAAAACAGGACAAGTAACATTCTTTATTTCTTTACTTAGGTGAATTGTTGAGTATTGTACAGAAAAATAAACAAAACGATGGTTAAAGAGTCGTTTCAAGCGAGTATGGTACAGTACGGCTTTTAAGCTCTTTTCCAAAGTGGGGTTTCTAAATTACGTCCATCATCGATAGGTTAGGTCAGGCTAAACGACTGGAACACACAGAAAAACTCCACAAACAGACAATTTGTTTTTAAAAGCCCAATTGTGGATTTAAGCAAAAGTCACTCACATTATAGTCTGGCATGATACCAACTGAGACAACAGAGAGCCCTTTTGAAGTTCACGAAAGGACGTTTTAGGATTCTTCCAGGTAATATTTCCGAATAACAAAAGCTTTATGAAACTCTTGACATATTATAGAGTTATAACTGGATTTTTTTTGTCTTGGTAAAATTAGAATTCACAATTATTTTTTTTTAAAACATGGCTGTCAAATGCTATGGATCTATTAGTCCCCCCCAAAATGTTGATTATTGTTTGTTCATTTTGTCCTGTTCAAGTAACATTATATGTGAGGCAGCGTGGTGGAATCAGGCTCTCGTCAAAATAATCAAAGTGAAGAAACTTGCATTTTTCCGCAGGTTAGTGAATTTTAATCAAATTTTTGTTTTTTGGCTCAATACCGTTCATGCCCATTAAAGAACTCATTTCTGTGTGGATTTTTCTTTAAAACATTTATTAAAGGCACCGAAAATGTAAATTTTCAGTTACCACGGACTCTTAAGCTTAGGAAATAACTAATATTTGGCGGCCATTTTCTCACTAATTTTACCCCCCGACCCCCACCTTCTTCATTCGCAAATATCTCAACTTGTATTCAAGATAAATGGATATTTTTTTCATCCAAATAAAGACAAGCGAACAAGCTTTAAGATGATACTAATAACTCCACATGCCCAAAAATTGACAAGAGCCTGATTCCACCACTCTGCCTCACATATAAGAAAAACATCCAAATAGTGAACATAAAGATGCCATGGGAATCAATGGTGTTTGTTACCTGCTATTCACAGGAACAGGAATCTAGTGGAGTTTTGTTTAATCCGTCGCCTCGGCACTCAAAAGGCAAGAGTTCGATTTCCCCGAGGGAACTCTGTTTCAGACAGTATTTGGTGTTGCTTTTGTTTGCTTTTTTAACTTCATGAAATGTGATATTCTATTCAGCCGAAGTAGGCCCTGACATTCATCATTCATTCATCCAGTGCCAGATCTGCGACAGACATCGGCGATCATGATTTTCCACTCATTCCTTTGCTCGGGTGCTCTCAGAAAAGCTACGTTTCCCTAATCTTTCCCTGTTACCCATTTGTTTAGGTTCCGTAAGTATGTTGTTCTGGGCCTAC
>NW_004797293.1:499482-500659 GCF_000002075.1 Aplysia californica | reverse complement strand
GAGAGAGAGAGAGAGAGAGAGAGAGAGAGAGAGAGAGAGAGAGAGAGAGAGTGTGTGTGTGTGTGTATTATATATATTCATTTTCAAGACACCATTGACTATTTGTAAACATTAATGGCTTATTTCTACATGTTTATCACTATTAAAATGGTACATCGACGGATTTCAACCCCAAATTAGGACAGACATGAGATTTGTATTCCAAGTTACGGACGCAGATACAAGGGTGTGAGGAAGATGCTTGTTTATTGGGGGGGTGTATCTGAATACATGTAGATGGATGAATGGAAGGATGGGTCAAAGCACTAACGGATAGGGGATGGATAGCCACACAGGGATAACATTCTGACCGATAGTTTAAAATAATAATCTGCAAATTGACCGCTCCGTGCAAGACTTTGTCATACCCCACTTTAAAGAGTTATGTATCACAGAGTCGTATACTGAGCAGTCGAAATATCTTGGACATTTGGGGGGTTCGGGGGTTGGGTTTTTGGGATTATTGTTTTTTCTTTGGGAGGGGGATTGTTTGCTTTATTTTGTCTTCTTTTGTTTTTTGTTGTTTTGTTTTCAATAAGTTTTCTTTCCAGGTCGTAGTGTAGTGAATTTGATTGAGTTTCCTTGTCGTGCGTAAAATATCAAAGAGAATGAATGCCGTCGGGTTAGCTCCTGTCAAGTTGGACTGCGATTCGAATAACCTTCAGACCGTTCGAAAACTTCGGTTGTTTTAGCACTATCCAATGCTTTTTTTTTGTCCACTTCGATCGTCGTATTTATCGGTGATGAGTGTTAGACGCGACCCAGTCTCTTGAATATTCGAATTGTGTGGCAGAGTCGTTGAACCCAAACTAAAGCCTACATTTTGGCAGTTTTGAAAGCAGTACATTAAATGATTGGCCTACAAAAATAATACCACCTATTTCATTCAAGTACTGGTAAAATTCTTGAAGATGGATACCAACAGACTTGTCCAGAGGACGACTTTTTGCAATTTACCGATTTAAACTTGCAAACTTGACTTTGTACTCTTCTCAGTAAAATATCCAGGTGACCCTGAGGCATGATCTTTGTACATGTTTTTGTTTGATTGTTTTTTGTTTTTTTGTTTGTTTGTTTGGTTGGGTTTTGTTTGTTTGTTTGTTTGGTTGTTTTATGTTGTTGTTGTGGGGTTTTTTTG
>NW_004797293.1:489027-499262 GCF_000002075.1 Aplysia californica | reverse complement strand
GGGGGTACTTTTTTCTTTGCGTAATGGTGTTTCTCCTCAGGATATCAGCGCAATCAAGTACAACGAAACAGCGATCTCCCCCACGATGATCACACACGACAATCTCTTCTCGCCTAACCCGGAAATTCTTCTGGTGACGGATACACCCACAGATCTCACGCGCAACCCTGAATTGTCTCGCTGCGGGGTCAATTAGGGCCAACCACGACAGGACACACCGCTGCATGGACGCACTGAACGCTTGGGAAATTCTCACAAACAATAGAACAGCCAGCGTCAATCCGAAGGCAAATAGGTCGCGCTCTTAAGCTGGCGAGAATCTCCTACATAGCCATTGTGGAGGGGGAGACTCGACTCCAAACAAAGGGCTGACCAGCGGACGAGGGCATGGGGAACCAGAGAGAGGCTGGCTCCCAAAATAGAAGACGGCGGAGATGGAGCGCCATTCCGGACTTGTCAAAATAAACCGTGGGCCGCTTTATTTAGATTCGCGCTGACTTCGCTAGAGTGCGCGACCGTGACTGATACACCAAAGGCGGAAGTGCTTCGTTTTGTTGAGGGGATTATGGGATTAGAACCTCAAATACACACCTTGAGAGAACGTCCTTTTGTTAAAAAGGCTTTTTTGTTTGTTTGTTTTCCTGTGTGTTTGTGTTTTTGTTTGTTCTTGGGATGTTTTTGATGTTGGTGATGGTGCTGCTGCTGCAGCAGCTGCTGTTGTTGAAAACGCTAATGCCGTCTATTCAGCAAACTTTTTTGCACGTACCATGTTGCCAATGTATGCTCCAGTGGCCGGATTGTTAATGAGCTCTGGTTTACACAAAACGCCAAGCGTCTGTTGTTGACGCATTGTTTAGATGGGTGGTCAGTGAGGTTTGTCCTTGAGCAAGAAACGATAGCCCTAGCTCAAAAACGGGGGTTCGGTGGGTAGTGGGCGTTCTAACGTAGCTTGTTCCTTCTTCTCTATAAAACACCTATGGTCCATTATCTAGTGCGCTCATCTCCGAAGCGAAAAGTCCGGGCTCGAGCCTCGGTTCGGACATGGATTTTTTTTCGCCCCCTCCTGCCCACCCAGCAGTAATTGGTACCGGACTTCGAGTTGGGGAAGTAAAGATGACGTGGAAAGGAACTGGCCGCCCTACCACAATATGCCGAAGGCCCGGAAAGTTGTCTCACTAACAAGGCAATCCTCAATGTCCGGGTTGGATGGGAAAACAATTTTACTTTTTACTTTTACTATCTAGTAACACCTCTAATCTTCGGCACTCATACGACCTAATTGTGTTTCAAGTGCCACAAAACTCGTACTAAAAACAGGGGGCCGCACAGTGGCCACAAGCAATGGCATGTTTACTCTCTGTATTAGTGTGGTATTGTTAAATAAAACAAAGTAATTTCGTTGTATTGTTATATGTACATGTATTTCTCTACCTGTATAAACGCTTTTGTAGACCAAACCTCCTCAAGAGTATCAATACCAATGAAATGTATTTTATTTTTATTTATATAGTGGTACTGGAAAGATTCCTTTCTAGAATCACCCACAAGTCGATGCCAGATCTGAGACAGACATCGATGATCAAGGCTCGTCATTCAAATCTTCGTTCAAGTGCTTTAAAAAAACAATAACTAAATTACCCTGGCCATCAAGAATACAATATATCTCGATAGGAATCGATTCATTCAAGTATTTCATTTATGTTTCATTTATTGCCCCTCGTGTGGAAGCCAATGACGTGAGTGGTTTGATTGTTGGGAAGGGACGGATAAGACAATATAATAATATGTGGTTGAGATAAGTATATTGCGTGTGTGTGTGTGTGTGTGTGAGTGTGTGTGTGTGAGTGTGTGTGTGTGTGTGTGTGTGTGTGTGTGTGTGTGTGTGTGAGTGTGTGTGTGTGTGCATTTGCTCTTCGTAGACCGATGAACAGCTGTAGCCGATTAGCGCGCAAAAGGGCACTATTCCTATTATTCTTGTGGAGAAACGAAAGAGAGCTTCAAAACTCAAAACAAAGACTGAAGAAAAGCGGGTGCGGCGACGGACGGCTTTTTCAGTCGAGTGAACTATCTTGTAGTGTACGGTCCTTGACTAAAGCATACATGTGCGCCGTATTTTAAACTATCAGGTTGAATTGATAACTCAGTTTCGTCCTAAAACTGAGGGAATATATTGCTATCTTTTAAAATACAACTCCAGAGGAATAGACCAAAAACAATTCATTTGTAGAGAATCTGAAAATATAGCTAACAGGGGAGGACCAGCATCAGAAAAGGGGTTTTAATAATAATAATAGATAGCATTTGTATAGCGCATATCCCCGCTCAGCAGCAGGCTCTATGCGCTTTACACTACATTATTACCCCAGCAGACCATAGAACACTCCGAAACATTCTCAGCTTCCCGGGAAGCATACGGTTTTCTTTTTATTCGCTCTCCAGATCTGGCACTTGATGGTAATGATAATGATGTTCTTTTGACCTGTCATTAAAAGCAAGGTTTACAATCAAACCATTTGCACAATCCATAATAATAATATGGATTTGTGAATACCCCTCCCCCTCTCACCCCCCTCTCTCTCTCTCTCTCTCTCTCTCTCTCTCTCTCTCTCTCTCTCTCTCTCGCTCTCTCTCTCTCTCTCTCTCTCTCTCTCTCTCTCTCTATCTGTTACTCTCCCTGTGTTAGGACTTACAGTATTCATTTTCATAGTTTTGCTCATTATAATCGTGAATGAGGGAAAATTCTGACTTTGATCATACCCCCAAATGTATTCAACGTGTACATTCTCCCAGGCCGAAAAGTTCATGTCCAAAGCAAAGCTTTCCATAACAGAAAGAACAAGACTACAAAAGTGTTTTTTCAAGGCATTTGCTTTTTCCTGATGAACTCGAAACTAGTTATAAGATTCAGATGACAACTCCGTGAGAAGTAAACGTGGGTCGATGTTGAGATTTAGAAAGAAACACAAATGAATCCAAAGTTTGATGTGTGATATTCTCAAGCAGAAAAAATACCAAAATAGCTGATATTCACCTTGCGCTGCACATTTCCCAAATTGGTCTGTAACGGAGAAAAAAAATGGTACACACTATTTTTCTCATGTGTGGACCATTAGTTCACAACAGACTGATATTTTCTTTTCTTTAATAAAGCGTGGCCTAAATATGCCCATGGACCATTTTGATAATAACTGACTTTATAATTATAATAATATGCTCTCAGTAAAGAGGTTTAGAAGCGTAAAGAAAAAGTTGAGTCATCCATGGACTCAATGCCCCTCCCCCCCCCCCCCCACCCACAATTTGGGAATACAAATGAGTCTCCATGACGTCAAGCGTTACAGACTGTATTAACTTTTTTTTTCAAGATGGAGTTGGGGATGCCGGGGAGGGGGGGACTTTTTGTCAAAATAAGACAAGAGCAACGTGTTTACGTATCTGAACTACTTGTAAGTTTGCAGGAAACACATCCCACTTGTACCTGATGGTTTCACGACATTCTCTTGACTACCATTTCCGAGTTCTTGCCTTTTTTTAGGAGAGTGGGGGAGGGGGGGGGGTCAGTTTCTGGTTTCGACAGGCGTCCCCGAGTCTGGAATGTTACTCCAAAAACACTCTTGGGCTTTCTGACTACCACAATGTCCTGTTTCTACCTCCGGGGTTACCTCCTTGCGCACTCCGCCCTGGACTTACTACACTGGCAGTAAACAAAAAGGTCGAAAAAAAAACTACTTCTCCGACCTAGTTACTAGATAACCCCAGCCACCGCTGGGTCAAGTGGCGGAAATGTACTCTTTTCACACCTCGCTCGGACTTCCAGGTATTCTGGACGGGCGGGGAGCAGGTACATACCTCTCGTGAGGAGACGGTGATGAGATAACGCAAGTTGGAAAGGGACGGGGTAAGAGAGAGAGAGAGAGATAGAGAGAGAGAGAGAGAGAGAGAGAGAGAGAGAGAGAGAGAGAGAGAGAGAGAGAGAGAGAGAGAGAGAGAGAGAGAGAGAGAGAGAGAGAGAGAGGGGGGGGGAGAAAAAAATAGACCTAGAAATGAGTCAAGGAGTGAAAAAAAAAGACAAGATATGAACCGCACAGTGGAAAAAATGTTGTAGTTTTTGCTGTTGTTGTTGCTGTTCATGTTGTTGTTGTTGTTGTTGTTGTTGTTGCTGCTGCTACGGTTGTTGTTGTTGTTGTTGTTGTTGTTGTTGTTGTTGTTGTCTGTCAAAATGATTGATACGTGTTGTAATATTAGCTACGACCGCTTTTCGGTGGCCCATTTTTATCAGTCTTTATACAACGTTGTGAACACGCTCCACATGATAATATTGGAAACATTAGATTCCTTAAGAAACCCTCCATTCTCACGATGCTACCTTCGTATGAGTTAAATATATTTTATAGTTTCTTTCTGTTCTTTTGTTTGTTTTATATCCTAATATTGGAGTTTTTCGCCTCCCCCAGCCCCCCCCCCCCAGCCTCCCCAAAATAGACACAATTTACATCACTTGACAATGGTGAAATTTTGACAATAGAGAGGTTACAAAAAAGCGAATGAGGCAGTAGAGGAGAAATAGACAGAAAAGGGGAGGGTTTAAAATATCTCATCTCATAAAAACTTTTGAAAATAGCGTTTACATTATGCTTTCTATATTTGCCATCATTATCATTTTCATATGTCATATGTAACCACAAAAAAACCCAAAAAATCAAACTACAAATGAAAGTACCATGAAATGGTAATCATAGGAGAGAAATGTTTTCTCCTACCTTTTTACCAAACAGCGGTGGAAAGAACAAGTAGTACTTCCAGTGGTGCACCCAAACCATCCGTCATTACTACTGCACATTTTTGTAAATTATCAATTTAATACTGTACCAGAAAGCTACATTGATTTATAACTTTTTAGCTTTATTAAAAAATAGAGAGTATGCATATTTACTTACTTGGTTGTTCAGCCTAGTGGTTTAGAGAAATGAAGCAATTGTCGTTTACTTCGCCCAGCATAGTATTCAAGACTAAAGTTCTGACTTTCCAGCTAACAATGAGAAGCGAAGTCATCTTTTTTTCAGCGCTTTTCGACTTCATCAGCGTGTATTTTTTTTAAAGAAACATTTTAATCCTTTAACCACTTTCCACACAACGTTTTTATATATCTCAGTTTATGTGGAGACGTTTGAGTGTTATTGGTTTTTACATTAATTAATATAGGCGCACCGATCAGATTATTTAGTAGACGTGCTGCTTCGACCCTGCCTGCCAGGGCCAACCCAGACTGAAAGGTACAACAAGTCCCAGCAGTGGTCAGATGATAATCGATTTTTTTAAAAATACGACCCACACGATAAAAAAGACGATCCTCACGATAAAAAATGAGACCCACACGATTAAAAAGTATTCCCCACACAAGGAAAAGTTACGTTTTCTGCGTGTGACGGCAATGAAAATACCCACCACACCACACACCCCTGTGATACGTTCAAAGAGACAAAAGAATTCAATATCAAAAGGAAAATATAATTTAACAAGCGCTGACTTCCTTATAGCAAGGTACCCTACCCGAGAAAGAAAGAAAGAAAGAAAGAGAGAAAGAAAGAAAGAAGAAAAGAAAGAAAGAAAGAAAGAAAGAAAGAAAGAAAGAAAGAAAGAAAGAAAGAAAAAAAGAAAGAAAGAAAGAGATAAAGAAAGTAAGAAAGAAAGAGAGAAAGAAAGAAAGAGAGAAAGAAAGAAAGAAGAAAAGAAAGAAAGAAAGAAAGAAAGAAAGAAAGAAAGAAAGAAAGAAAGAAAGAAAGAAAGAAAGAGAAAGAAAGTAAGAAAGAAAGAGAGAAAGAAAGAAAGAAGTACCATTTGCTTGTGGGAACTACAGGTTGTCTTGTTGACAGTTTCCTAACAGACCACCCTCCCCTCCCCTGTCCAACATTTACGTATCACAGTTAGTCGCAGTCAGAGGTTACGTGTTTACTCTTACCTTTGAGACGCAGCCTGTATTCTGGTTCCACCGCTGTTGTTGTTGTTGTCGTCGTCGTTGTCGGCGTTGTCGTTGGTCGGGCTGTGGTCGTCGTCGATGTTGTCGTGGACGTCGTAGCTAAGGTCTGAACCTGTGACGGCCCAGGCCGAGATGTAGGCGGAGTCTGAACCGGCCTCACGACTTGGTTACGCCCCCACAGTCCGTGACTGATGCTTCTATTTGCAGAAAAATGCGGTTCTGGAGTGGTCCGGGAGTTTTCCCGGCGGTTTTGTGCCCGGAGTTTGGCCTCCAGTATAAGACGTCTCAGCCGTTCTACATTCGCTCTTGAATCAGACTGTCTCTGTTTCGTCAGATCGTAAAGAGACACATTTTTGGGTGACCTTTCGTACGTGAAGAGAGTCTTATTCAGACTATAAGATGGTCTGAGTTGAAGCCTTTTACTCCAGTTCATCTTATCCTGTCCAGACCTGAATCTTTGTCTACTCTGATTGTTAGATTGGGTCTTTGACGTTCTGCTTCGGGGACTGGTAGATTTGCTGCGATTAGTTTCCTCTCGAGTCTTATAACTACTAGGCCTTTTCGGTGACAGCCCTCGAGATATCTCTTTCGTATTCTGGCCATTATTTGAGTTTACCCGACCCCTATTATTCTGGCCATTATTTGAGTTTACCCGGCCCCTACTATTGCGTCCCCAGGGCGTTACATAAATCACATCTTCTTGGTTCGTGCCAGTTTTGCGATGAAGATTTCCAAATGCACCATGTCGTCTAGGGGCGTTTGTCGATAAAAGAGACGATGACGTTTTATTCTCAAAGCGCGGAGAATGAATCCGAGATTTATACCCTAATGTCCTATTAAAGGTCGGATACGACCTATTATGACCATATTTTCTCATGTTCTGCCTGTTACTGCCTGTGACTCTCGTATTAGAATGTTGCACCCTTCGCTCGTTTTTCTTGGTTTGTTGTTCAAAGGTATTCCTTCTCTGGGATAGGCCAAAGCGCCTGGAATCAGTTCTGTTTTGTTTCTGTTTGTGAGACAAAGGCAAACCACGATTTCTCTTATTTTCGTTAAATCTTCTGTGTCCAGAATGAATAGATGGACGCTGCATCCTACTTCGATTGTAACCAAACCATCTGTTCGGTGGTGCGGTCGGATTAGATTGCGAAAGAAGGCGCTGACGTTTCAATTGCAGTGTTCTCGATCTTTGGTAACTTCTCGTCATATGTGGCCTGCTGTGGCTATTTCTTTGCCTTGACTTCGTATCGCTCCTACCTATAACTTTTGTTCCACTTGGTGTTCGGAGATTTAAGCTTCTCAAGAAATGTTCCAACCGTACCGGATTAGACACAGCTTCCATCTTGACTGTCGGTACTACGCGAGATTGCCGGCTTTGAGTCGGGACGACTTGTTTGCTGTGAGTTTTTGGAATAAGAGTTGAGCTCGGCAGTTTTCCAAATCGAGGGCTGGTTCTTGTAATAGAGGTTCGGGGTCTTGACGTCCTCGGCACATGTGAATGGCGTGTGGTTTTGATGTGAGACGTTTGTAGCCCAGTGTGTGATCGCTTGGTAGTCTGAAGAGTCGTTCTCGGTTTGGAGTGTACTTGGTGATAGGAAACTTTAGTAATTGAAGTTGACGGAAAACGCGTAGTTGTTGTCTTTTTAATTGATTTATAATTATGGGTCAGCTTGGTCCTTTTTAGGGTGGTTTTATCCAGTCCATGAAATGGATACCGTGTTGTGGTGGATAAATGTCTACCTCTTGTGGGAAGCCTGTCGATTGTATGATGTCTGGTGCTAACGTCAAGGTTGTTTGATCGACTCTGGGTTGTTTGAGGATGCCGACTTGTCGTTATATGGTTGGTGGATATGCTTTTTTTGCCGGTCGTTTTGAGACTATGGTCAGGGACGTGTGGTCTAGGGGTAAGTGTGTATCTGGGACTAGAAGTTGATGGAATTTTCCGTGTCAACGGTTTGCCTCCAATAATTTTGCTTCTACTTTTAGAAGTTTCGTAACGAGTGGTAAGATAACGTGGTGCGTGAGAACTTGTAATCGTCCTTGTTTTAAGCAACGATTTTTGATCGAACAGTTCTGTTTTGGTCTCTGGTGTTGCCACAGGACGCTTCGATTTGGTGCTGCTTCCTCGTCCTTGTTTTATTTTTTTCTTTTGCTCAAAGCTCAAGTTCCCTCCGTACCTCAGATATGGGAGTACTCCCTCCGGTTGATCAAAGTAACTCGGAAACGTAAAGTCTTCTTCATTTATAGGAGATGATGTGGTAACTAATTTCTTTACATCGTTGATATTTTGAGGAATCTGCTGAAGGTTGTCAGTGTTCTTGATCATGGGATGCACTTGAACGTCAAATTCTCCCTCGTTTTTCATCTTTAGTTTCGGATTCCCAACACCATCTGCGTATTTGTATCTCTGGAATTGGCCTGGGCGAATGGTGCTACTCCATCTTTTGAACGGTGTTGTTCTGGTGTTGTCAATCTTCAGGCCATTGTTCACGTAGAAAGGAGACGGTGTGCTTCTTGAACGAGATAATCTCAAGGTTTCTAGGATCCTGGATGAATAAGATTCATTTCTAAATAAATTGTTTGATTCTAAATCGCCTTCGTTATCAGACCCAAAGAAGGGGAAATGTCTTAGTTGTATTTTTCTCTGGCTGTCAAGTTTTAAGAAATTGCTGCCCGTGTCGTTCATTTTGTTATAAAAAGGAAGGTCTGCATCATTTTCCACACTGGGCGGAATCATTAGCCCAGGTTGTTTCGGAAGTGAGTGATACCATCTGCCTTTAGAAAAGTCTAACATCTCACCCTGTGGCTGCGAGCTATTATTAGAGATCGTTGTCAGGCCTTCAGATGCTGAACAGTCATCAAACTTTGAGTTTTTCCACACGCAAACTTTGTGTTTGAGAGAAAACACAGTGCGTTCCTTCGTGCACGCCATTTGCCAGACCCGCGTTCCGAAGCATGTGTAGAAAATGGCGCAGTTGCCAGGGTGACGTGTGTAGATATGAGCTCCTCGGGTGTCAGTACCAGGACATGGTGAGTTCTCTGCCTCCAGGCTTGTCATTTCGTACCCGGACGCCCCAAATGCTGAAGTTGATTTAACCATTATGGATACTATCACTAAAAGAATTTGAACAAGAGATGACCATCCTATAGGTTGTCCTCCTCTTTTGGTCTCTCTTTTGTTTTCATAAAAGACGTCAGTTCTTTGTTTCCTGGTCTGAAACATGACAGTTTTTACATCTTTCAAGTTCCAAAAGGCAGCATTATTTTTATTCTTCTTCCTCTTTTCTACTACTGTCCTTTTATCCTCCTCTCTCTTAACAGGAACATTTGTCCTATCCAACAGGATCTGTACAGAAACACCTTTCAAATCATTCTTTCCGTGGCCATCAGCGTCCAAATGCTCTTTCACTAAGCTCTGACTATTCCTCTGTTGAGTGACCGATGTCGTACCCACTGATTTTATTACATTAGGGTTCTGGTTGTTTTCCTTGTTATCACAGTTATCAAAGTGGAGAGGGATTAGACTGAAGAAATGCTGAACCGTGTTTTCTTTTTCTACAAGACACTCATTCCAAGTCGTAGAAAACGAAGTCTGACAGTCATTTGGCAATTTTTCTTTTAAAAGCCTAACGTTTATGCTTTCCATGGGTTCTACTATAGAATCTGATTCTGAAAACCCCATATCGGCCTCACTGTAGGAATTGAAGTTCATGAGCTCTTCTAATATGTCCACATCAGAACATCGTTGTCCTTCAGATTGTTTATCACATGCTCGCTTGGCCTCCTTGATTCGAGGTTGGGTTACCTCCATGTCACTCGGAAGCAAAGACAATCTGTTTTTGACAGCACTCGGTACTGGTGGCCACAGAGTGGAGGGTACTTCGAACATTTTAAAATTCGAAAACACTGTTTGTCTCAAAGTACTGTCATCGGTTAATAGTTTTGAAGGCAATTTTTAGGAACATATATTATGAATAATTTGCAAACTAAGGGGACTTCTTTTTATCTTCCAATATGAGTGACCTCCTGCTGAAAACACAGTCCTCAGTTGAAATCTGGTTGACGGCTGAAGACGTGTAGTTGATGTGAATACTGCTTTCGGTCTCACTGCTGGGAAAATAAAAAAAAGGAAATGGATAAGATTCAGGGTGGATAAAACATAATATTGAAAGTCTACTTTTCGACAATGTAGTATTAATGGAGAGGAGGGGGAGGGCTGACTCAAAGGGAAAAAGTAAACGCAATAGAAAAGGCGACC
>NW_004797293.1:487350-488880 GCF_000002075.1 Aplysia californica | reverse complement strand
TGATCCAAAATATAAAAAAAAGCTGCAAAACTTTAAAAAAAAACTATTTTCCTCCTCATTGAAGTGTTGCGTTTCAAATTTGTACAAAACATTTGGAAGCTAAAAAGAATTTGTCTGATATTAATTTTAGATAAATCCACAAAATAGTTTTTCTCTACATAGCGCGTAAAAAAACAACCCATTTTCAGCTATGTCCCTATTTTTGTAGCATGACGCACTAGTTCGCATTAGGCCTGACACTAAAAAATTTAACCATTGCGCCATATTGCAATTGAACATTTCCTCAACACCAACTCACTTCGTAAGTTTCGCAAAAGGTATCGGTACGGAAATAATGTAAAAGTGCCCTTAAACCCTTCTTTGATGTCAAGGGTGGAAATGGTCCATCAGTTAAGACTTGTAGAGAGAATCAGAACTTAAAATTCCCAGACAAAGCGACCACTTCAGGTCAAACACACACCGTTCGCACCCTTCTAAACGACCACAGGGTGCAGAATTCAGTGGATGAGCCCTTTGATTCGTCTGTCCGTATACAACGTCTGCAGCAATGACGTTCCACAATCCGCATCAACGGTCCGCATTCTCAAGGCAGATCTTCATCCACGACTGTACCATTTTCCCGTTCGCGAAGCTATCAGAGGATCGCAATATGTTCATGGTTACTCGATCGTCTTGAGAAGCGTGAACATTTCCTGTACTACATTGGTTCCTTGGCAAAGCCCTTATTCACCTTTCAGGTTATATCAACTCCACAAATACCTATTTGGGAAACATCACCCCCCCCCCTAACTGTCTCCAGAAACAGCTCCATACTGTAAGGTGTACAGTGTGTGTGTGTGGCTTTGAGTACTCATGGTTGAGTGGGTCCTTGTATTAGGCCACCATTGGACACTACGAACGACGCGTTAAAATGTGTCGAGTCCAAAAGAGGACATAAAAATGTAGGCCATTGGTTCGCAGAATTCCAGAATTTTAAAAAATGTTTCTAACTCTGTAGGAGAAAAGAAATATTGTTTAAAGATTGAAGGGATGAAAAGATTAGATTTTCTAAATAAAAGGAAAGAAAAAACAAACCAATCCTTAATTTCATGACTTCCTTCACATGGTCTTTTAAATGAGTGCATTTTGCATTTGACGGGATTTTCATAAAACGCCATTTTCGTTTTCAAAAATAGATTTTTTCTTTGTGAATTTTATGTCAAACGAATTCTTTTTTGAGTGAATTATGTCTGTTCTAAATAACAACAGTCTAGAGCAAATTTTGTGCGAAATATTCAGAAAAAAGTTGTACCGTTTTGGGTTGTTTTTTAAAAATCCTATACATGCTTTTATTTAGGGCTATGAAAAACACAACTCTGTAAAAGAAATGGAAATGAGTACAGTCTCTTTAAATACATACTCCTACAAACATTATAATACCCACTGTCTCTCTCTATCTCTCTGTATTTGTCTCTCTATCTCTGTCTCTCTGCCTCTCTGTCTAACTCTCTTTCTCTCTCTCTCTCTCTCTCTCTCTCTCTCTCTCTCTCT
>NW_004797293.1:484470-486618 GCF_000002075.1 Aplysia californica | reverse complement strand
CATGCAGATTTTGTTTGTAGCCTATCTAAGAGTCAAATCGACACGATGTTAAATACCAAATTTATGGTAAATTTGACAATGACAACGAAAACGAATGTGGAGTCAAATGTGTATAAGCAAAAGAAAGAAAGGGGGTATCTTTTATTCCCTTATTCACTCTATCCGAGGCCCATGGAAAAATAACATTATTGTTTGTCGCGGACTAAATATCAGAACCGTTTTCCACCCTTAATGAAAAATGGGCAACACAAGCTGCGAAATTTGACGACTTAGGGAGTTCGTACAAGGCCCGGGCCGAATCCCAGCTTGTGTTGGTCCCCTGATACCCAGTGCCCGTTGGCACGATCGGTTCAGTTCGGTTTGCCAGCCAGATTGAGTTTGCAAAGCGGCTATCGTGACATATGCCGATCGCCGACTCGTCGCCTTAAAAACAAGCGCGTTTATTTTCAGGCGACGAATCGGGCGATCGGTTGTCGATCGATAGACGATTGAGAGAACTGATCCGCCAATAGGCATACGTTATTTATACCCAGTGCTCAATGAGGGGTAGATTTTCTAATGCAAACCGATCGCCCGACTCTCGGCCTTGAAAACAAACACGTTTGGGTTTTTTTAGGGTCACAGTCGGCTTTGTTCGGTTTGTACCACGATGGTCACTTTTCGCCCTCAATCTGGCTAACATTGCCTACCAAACCTAAATGAACCGAACCCAACCGAACCGATCGTGCCAATGGGCACTGGGTATAACAACCAGGCTAACTGAGAGAGAACTGTCAATGCCTATCAGGACCGTGCTTCTCTGTTGTACAAAAAACACTCGAGCTTGATTCCCGTGTGGAGACAATGATATACTCTTCAACAACAACAAAAAAGCAACTTGACACTTGGACATTTTTGAATAATAGGAAATGCAAAACAAAATTGTAAATATTAGGGACAGAATTTTGTAAGGGATCAAGTGTTGTCGCCAAAACACCAATAACCACGTGCAGTGCATCAGAACGTCCGTACAGGCGAGTTTTTATTGAATCCATAACGGCAGCCTTGACCACTTTCTTGTGCACAATAGTGGACTGCAACTCAGCATTTTGTAACCTCTCTCACTGCCGTAAAAAAAAACCCCACAACAACCATGGTTCACACAGTCCATGTAACACAACCGTAGACAACTGAAAAATGTGCCCGCTACGGGATGGGATCGGCAGATTGGGCCGATCACCCGACTCAGTCACCTCAAAAACAAACTTGTTTGTTTTCAGTTTCAGGCGATCGAGTTGGGCGATCGGCCCGATCCAGCCGTAGTGGGCACCCCGTTTAAAAGGTAGACTGATGCGGAAAGCAATAATGCAATCGGACGATTGGAAATAGGGGTGGCTCAGAAATCCGTGGCAAGGCTCTTTGGCGTGTCTAGACAGACTATTGCTGCGTTATGAACACGATACAGCAACACTCAAAGTGATAATGACAGGCCTAGGTCAGGCTGACCCGGGGTCACTACTGCGGCCCAGGATCGTTATATTTTGTGATTTTTATAGGTTCGTTTTATTGAAAAATTCAGTTTTAAAAGTGAGTGTCAGGTTTCTTTTTTTAAAGGGTATGTTATCAAGTATCTCGGTCGTTCTGTTGAGATCCTGTTTCCTTCTCCGCTAAGGCTGACCCTAGTGTCGAAGCTCACCTCCTAAAAGAACTAAGTTGAGTGGATGATGACATAAACACTCTTACTTTAAAAAATATATATTCAGACTCCAGGGCTTTTTTTCAGTTTTTTTTCAACTTGCAACGTCTTGTTCAAACCACTTTAAAACAACTACTATAATTTAAACCACAGTGTACTTCCCGAAAAACACGTGAACATCAGGCAGGAGTTCTTCCCTCAGATCAGAATATTGCTATCTCAATTCTCATTTCAGTACAGGAATAATATTATTTTCCTTTACTCTCAGTGTACTTTATCACTTACCTTCAGTCAGATTTGTAAAAATATCATTCTTTACCTTTTGTTTTGGTAGGAGTTTTCCTCTCCACTAGATACGTATCCCCCCGAAGTGATTCCAGTGCCCATAAGATTAGGAAGTCGCTCCATGAAGAAAAATCAATGAGTTTGTGCCATCAAAGAGAGAGAGAGAGAGAGAGAGAGAGAGAGAGAGA
>NW_004797293.1:482179-483471 GCF_000002075.1 Aplysia californica | reverse complement strand
ACAAAAACCGAGGTAGTAGAGAGCAATGAAAACCCTAAAAAACAACCCAAGTCCAAAAGGGCTCCTTCTTGGATTCGAACCAGGGCCATTAATATTTGCGTGTGGTTCAGCTTGATGTCAACTGAAGTTGTAGTGAGGTTCCAAATTTTCATTGGTCGTTGTATATGTTTAATACCTTTGTCAAAACTATAAGGTTAACTCGTTGAAGACGCACTGTTTCGGAGTACATACTTTAAAAATATAGAGGCATAGTTTCGTTTTTCGAGCAGATTTTTCCATTCTGTTTTCTTTGTCTGAAACTTTAATGAGACATGCAAAAATGTATGCATGCTATGAAATATGCAAAGTGACGTATTAGGTTGTGTACGATGGTTCGACACGTGCTGCAACGTCGCCTTTCGTCTGTTACTGATTGCTGGTCGGACACATGCGTCCGCTTCGTCCTTAAAGAGATAATGTATTTAAGAAAGTGGACCTCCAATAATTTGTTGACATCCATCACCAATATGGCCGACTCAAGTGGACGGACAGCCAAAAATTTCTCGAAAATAACCCTAGTTCCGAAAATACTGTTCGGGATTCGAACAGGCCCTCTTGCCCAACAGTCCAGTATAATACAAACTAAGCTAACAGAGTAACTCATCCCTTTCGTTAGTGTACACTTTCAATTTTGAGATGTCATTTTTGAAGACCTACGCTCAGAAACATAATATATTTTGAAAAGCTCTGTTTTCTTACGTCCCATCTCTTTTCCCCAACAACTAAAGCCACCCACTTAGACCTTGACTGGAAAAGGCACTTCCCCTGGACATAAAACGATGCAAGAGGAAGGATGAAGTAAAGAACGAAAAGTACCTCTTTGGGTCTGCAGTGGACCTGTACCACAGCCTTCCCCTCCATCTCACCCCACCCATCATCCTCACTCACCTATACTGCCCTGATCCAAAAAGACACTGAGGTTAAAGGAGACTTTGGGCGGGTGGGGATGGGGGGGGGGAGGGTGAAGAGTTAGACACTTACAAACAGACAAAGAAATATAGGCTTCGGGTCTTCAAAACGTGTCTGTGTTAAAAAAATAACAACACCCCTCCCCAACCCCCCTTGTGTGTCTTTTGCTCTGTGTCTCCGATCTATCTATCTATCTATCTATCTATTCATATACCCCCCTCTCTCCCCCCACCCCAAATCCGTCCCCTCTTTCCAAATCTATAAAAGGCCTACTAAGGATATTCAAAAAATTGTCTTGCTTTTAAAAGCAGGTCAACGCAAGTATAATACGACCAGTGGAAACA
>NW_004797293.1:479737-480957 GCF_000002075.1 Aplysia californica | reverse complement strand
TCTCTCTCTCTCTCTCTCTCTCTCTCTCTCTCTCTCCCTCAACGCTAGTTGGGGTCAGGGTCAGGTTGAGCAGGCAATAGAAGAGAGGGGGGAAAAGACGGGTATACGTTACATCCAGCTGGTGGATGTTATTATTCGATTGTGTAAACCAATAACTCCTTATTATCCTTATGGCATTTCAGCCCATCATCTCACTAGTTCCACTCGTAACGCACCCCTTATCTTCTTACATCTTCGGTACTACTGAGTTAAATAACAGCTACCACATCCACTAGTAACCAACAATGTTTACCAAAAAAATACAGTAGCTTCGTTCGTTTGTCTGTTTGTTCGTTCGTAAGTTTCTTTGTTTCAGTTTTCGTTTGTTTGGGGTTTTTTGTGTGTGTTTAGTATGTTTGTTTGCTTTAGACCCTATCAGTTGGCACTTTGGTCTTTAGTATTTCCACGACAATGCTTAGGTTTGGATTTTATAGTTATATTAGCTAGTACAAACAAACAGGAGCAAGGCATTTGCTTCGTTATAATTTTACGAAATGAAACATTTCCCCATTCTTTTAACGGCTGTCAGAGAATTACTCATGCAATAGCTTCCTTTGTTTTGTTTGTTTATTTTTGTTTGTTGTTTTATTTGATTGTTTGTTTGTTTTGTTTGGGTTTTTTTTTAGGTTAGGTGTTTTTGTAGTTTATTGCTTTTGAAAGTTGTTTTGTCTTTTTGGAGTATGTGTGGGGGTGGGGTGTAGCTGTTTTGGAGGGTTTTTTTTCTAATTACAATACTTATTGGGGAAGGGGGGAAGGGGTTGTTTGTTTTCTTTTGAAATTTGGGGCGTGGGGGTAGTGGGTTCTCCGTATAAATGAGTCGTTAAACGTTCCCAAAACGAAGGCCTGAAATCTTCTCCAAAACTGAGTAAGTAACCAAAACAACAACAACAAAAGGAATGAAAGAAAAAAGGGAGAAAAAAAACTCAACGTGGAACAGAAACAAAGAAAGAAAAAACTCCCAAGAGAATCGCCAACAGCTTTCACAGGCAGACAAGGCCACATTACAGGTGAGGCGGTAAACTTAAACAGGCTTGGAGGGATGATGGACGGCGAACAGGGTGGGAGTTTTTGCACTGCTCACTTCGTGTTTAAGAGCTTATATTTTTAGAAGAATTAAGGGATTTTATTTGACAGCTCTTTAGAGTACGGTATACTCAAGTTTTTAGAATAGGGGGGGAAAG
>NW_004797293.1:476653-479149 GCF_000002075.1 Aplysia californica | reverse complement strand
GGGGGGTTGTATAAAGAAATGTCTTTTGTTTCTTTAGTTTGACTGGTTTTGTTTACTTGCTTGTTTTTGTGCTTTTTAAAAAAAAAAAGATAGGAAGGGGAGGGGAGGGGGTATTGCTATTAGATTGTGTTAAGTATTTAATAATAATGATAAATATTTTCAGCAAAAAAAGTACAGCGTTTTAGTGTACAAACAATGTATAAATAGAATAAAATTTTAAAAAGGAGGTACGGGTGAAATGATGGGCTACAAAAGCACTGGTGCAATGACCTAATAATAACATCCCTCAGATGAATATTCGCCCCCCCAAACCCTATACATCGTCTGCTTGAATTAGTAATATGTTAGATGCTGGATACATGAACGTAAAGAGTGTCCTTCTGAGACCTACTAAAACCCGAAACGTTTGTAGATGAGGTTTACATATGATGTACTTCCAAACATTAATATAACTACCAAAGGGTCGGCATAGTGAAATTTCACATGTTCTTCCTATGCATAATTCTCATACCAAGCAGACGCACAATCAGTATGAACATAAGACAAAACATTACTTGAGCCTATTACCTCTCATCTCCTTAAGCCACCTCCACCCATTCCCCTTCCTCACTTCACTTCTTTAGGTTATCCCAGATTTTGAAGTTCAGATCCTGTAACTTTCAAGATTCAAATTAAAAGCCCGATTTGATTACAATTTTTTTCCAGAGCCATTTTCAGGATGGTAATTTACTTTGGATGTGCAAGGGTGGGAATTGTAAGATCCTGAGTGATCTCATTTAGCTTGATAAGACTCCTTTTAAGCTAAATTTTGATACTCCCTCTCCTCCTCCCCACCTCTCCCCTCCCCACCTCTCCCCTCCCCAACCATTTTGAATATTATTGGTGGGTATATTCCAACTCGCTGGAACTGGGGCAGGGAGGAATGCAAAGCACCAGCAGAGAGACCGAGATAGTCAATTCAAATTTTCTTCATTTGAGAATCGAACTCAGGTCTCCTGCGTGCGACAGCAAAGCGCCTGTACGCTACACTACAGACGCCAGTTTGCCATACTTTAAGATAATACGTCATTGCATTTGTCAATAAAATAGAAAAGGCGCCAAGACGAACCATTCGTAATAATGAGTACTTTTCTTTTTTTTTTAAAGGAATTTGGGAAGAGAAATAGATTTCTTTGCCCATACCAGCTTGTCGGAACGTGCAAATTCTGTAACGAGCTAATAAATTGGAACCTACGGCGATGTGCATCTGAAGGCAACGTGAAAATTCTGTAACGAGCTATTTAATGGGGACAAGAGCATCATCGCCGAATGTATTCGTAAAAGAAGATGCCTCTGACAGAAATAAAACAGTCTGAATTCTCTATAGCGGAATAAAGACTTGTGTGGGCATGTCTGCAAAACGGCTAGATAATACTGCAGATAGAACGCTTTTTTTCTGTGAATATTGCCAGTGCTGTGCGTCTGTTACTTTTAGAACACGAACTGTAAACGTGAATGTGGATAACACGTTTTAGAGATAATGTAACTAACGTGCCGTATCTTGAAATGTTGTTTAAGAGAGAAAGTAAGATAAAGTGCCACATGTTGAAATTGTGTTTAAGAGATTTTATAACTACAGTGCTATATCTTGAAAGTAATGAAAGTTTATTTTTAAAGATGGAAAGTAACTAAAGTGTTATATCTTGAAATCACAGTTCAGAACTTACCTTGTCCCTTCGAAAAGGCAGAAAGAATTCACAACATGGCACCAGTTACCAAGATATCAGTTCCGTGACTAATGAATACATTATGCTGCATTCTGGCGTTCCGCAGAAAACGTTCTTTATCTCTCACTGAGTGGATTGAAACGAAAGGAAGCAGATAAAGAACACTGCTGTGATGCAGAAAGCAGCCCGCTGGTAATAAGGTGGGTAGAACCAAACTTGCTTTAAATATGGTTCCAATTAGATTTTCGTAAAACCCCACAAAGAACCGAAACAAAACCTCCCGAAATAGCCCTCTGTTCTATCGACTGTACCCCCCTTCAAATTTATTTCTGGTTGATCTCTTCGACTGATTAGGAACGGTGCTCATCCTTCGTACAATGAATTGCCAAGAACAATACCTGGAAATAGCCTGAGGAGATCGCGCCAAAAATCAAGCAACTCCTGTCGACGAATGCCGTAGTGTTGTTGGCTATGCCTGATTTTCCAGTTGGCGATCCTCCTTCTAAGACGGACAGCGGCAGACAGATGGACGGTAGGCGTGCGCTGGGCAAATCAACACTTTTTGCAGGACTGCCAGTCTCTCTCCCTGCAGCTCAGAGCCGCTGAATACCTGGCCATTGCGCGTTTGACGACAGCTTAGCAGTTTTAGCGAAACCACGGCGCTCCCGCCGGCGAAAGAGTTCGTGGGGGGAGGTAAAAAAGGGTTCCAGTTCGCTGCGAGTACAAGATGAGAGGGGGGAAAAGTGCCGTTTGGAGATTGAGGGATTGGGGAGATGGGGGTGGGGGGTGG
>NW_004797293.1:474999-476165 GCF_000002075.1 Aplysia californica | reverse complement strand
TCTCTCTCTCTCTCTCTCTCTCTCTCTCTCTCTCTCTCCTATTTCGCCTCAGATTCCGTACCCGTTATTTCTCTTTCTCTCCAAAATTTCTCTAATCTTGTATTCCTCTCCTATCATCCTCCTTCTCTTTTTTTTCACTCCTTGGACATGACCCATCAATGTCGAGGCTGATCTTGTTAGTCTTCCTTGACCACGCAGATTTGACCGCGGTCCAGAATTCGACATTCGCTTCGTTTCATTCCTCTACGCTGTTATTTTCCATCTCCACCTTCCATCCCCCCACCCCACAAAAAGATCCAGGTTCCCTGCTCTTTCCCTTAGTTCCTTCTCTTTGTTACGTCTACATAACTTATGATTGTCTGCAGTTTTCGTCACTTGACTCTATTGTTCTGCATAAGTATTTTTGCAAACGTATGACAGTCTAACGGCTAACTGTGCAAGACAATCATCAGTAGAAACGACCCCCCTCCCCCCTCTTGTTTTTTGTTTGTTTCTTTGTTTTTGTTTGTTTGCTTTGTTTTGTTTTGTTCATATTTTGGAGGTTTCTTTTCAAAATGGCCCTGTTAAAGACGCCACTTCTCTACGACAACTACTTTTGTCCTCGACGAGTGGTGGTTGTCATGGCAGCTGTGACGGTATCACTTTAATTAAATTAGATCTATATATTGTGTAATTCCGAAACGAATTAACTTTGTAGTGGAAGCCCAGTATTCTTTTATTTATTTAATCATTTATTTTGTATTCATTTAACCGAGTAATAATAAGCAAGAAATGTTCACCACCAGTCTCTGTGGTATAGCAAATAGACTGCTCGCTGCTGCACATAAGTGACGTGAGTTTGATTTCTATATATATGGGTTATTTTGGGGGAGGGGGGTTTGTCTATCAGTCTTCCTTGACCACACAGATTTGACCGCGGTCCAGAATTCGACATTCGCTTCGTTTCCTTCCTCTACGCTGTTATTTTTCATCTCCACCTTCCGTCCCCCCACCCCACAAAAAAATCCAGGTTCCCTGCTCTTTCCCTTAGTTCCTTCCCTTTGTTACGTCTACATATCTTATGATTATGTGCAGTTTTCTTCACTTTACTCTATTTTTCTGCATTAGCATTTGTAAATGTATTACAGTGCAAGGGCTGACTGTACAAGACAATCATCTGTAGAAAC
>NW_004797293.1:472546-474795 GCF_000002075.1 Aplysia californica | reverse complement strand
GAGCAACCTCTTCCCATGCGTTTGCCTCTTAAATTTTTATGGTTTTGTGTAGAGTGTGCCGTGCGCGTGTGCGTGACGTGTACTCCTTTAAATCTGTTTGATGGTGTGTGTGTGTGTGTGTGTGTGTGTGTGTGTGTGTGTGTGTGTGTGTGTGCGTGTGTGTGTGTGTGTGTGTGTGTGTGTGTGTTTGTGTGTGTGTGAGTGTGTGTTCTTATCTCATCCTCTCCACCAGCGTCTGTGGCGTAGCGGCTAGGCCCTTCGCCACCACACGCAAGAGATCCAAGTTCCTATTTCGAATCCCGAGTACGGACTTGTTTAAATATCGAGTATCTCGGGTTTTTCGAAGAGATGTTGTATCCATCTCAGAACGCTTTGTCCAAGACAGGTACGGTCGAAGCACGCCTTCTAAATTATCTAAATTGTGTCGATGAAGACGTACATTTAAAAAAGTTGCGCAAACCAACCGTTTACACTAATTTAGAGCCTTTAATTCTGAAGCCCGTATACCAACTTTTTTAAAAAGTTGACTTTATTAAGAATGGGATTACGAACGAAATTACGGTGCTGTTCTATTTAATAGAAATAATATGCTATATTTTTGCTCCTCTTGACGGTTTACTACTCTACTACAATCCCCAACCCTGACTGTAGTCTAGTAGTAGACTGGCAGAGAAGACCACCAAAGACTGTCAAGTAGAACCAAAACGTCGTTGTAAACAATCAAATTATAGATCAGAAACGTCATGGTAGACCAATAAATTATAGGACAGAAACGTCATGGTAGACCAATAAATATAGGACAGAAACGTCATGGTAGACCGGTAAATTATAGGAAAGAAATGTCATGGTAGACCAATAAATTAAATTACAGGAAAGAAATGTCATGGTAGACCAATAAATTATAGGAAAGAAACGTCATGGTAGACCAATAAATTAGATTATCTATAGGACAGAAACGTCATGGTAGATCAATAAATTAGATTATCTATAGGACAGAAACGTCATGGTAGACCAATAAATTATAGAACAGAAACATCGCAGTAGACCGTCACGTGAACTAGTACTGAAATTCCCTGTGTAATCCCCGCGTTCTGCAATATAATACTCCTTTGTTTTGCTGCACCTGGCATCGATCAACAGAGAAAAGAGGTAAGAAGAAAAAAAAAACTCTCATTCTCCTTTTCTGGGCTTCACGTCTTTGCGCGTATATTTAGTGGTATAGAAAACGAAACATTTGGGAAAGGATGCGGGTATTTCGTACAGTTCTTGTTTTAGTAAGTGTTTTACAGCTGTAGCAACACATTTGGGTCTTAAAAGTGCCGTAGAGAGAGTAACAAACATAAAATAGAAGGAGGGGAGGATATGAAGAGATATGGACGATATGTGTTTGATAGGAAAGAAGGAGCAACCCACACACCAGGGCACCTGAAATCCACCAACTCGTTCTCAACACTTCGTCCAGACAGTGAAAAATGTGAGCTTTCTGCCAAATTATGCCTAGCCACTTTTTAATAACATAGTTTACATGATTGAGACACATCAGCTGTCTTATGAATGTGATAGATAGATAGATAGATAGATCGAGATAGATAGATAGTTAGAAAAAGAATATTGTCGTGTGTGTGAGTGTGTGTGAGTATGTATGTGTGTGTGTGTGTGTGTGTGTGTGTGTGTGTGTGTGTGTGTGTGTGTGTGTGTGTGTGTGTGTGTGGTTTGAGAGGGGAGGGGGTGAACGATAGAAGGGATTCAATGAAAGAGAAAAAAGGAGGGAGCAGGAGGGAGTAGGTGGAAGAGAAGAGAGTCAGATAATAATTAGAGGGATTGGGTTTGGGGGAAGGGGGGAGGGAGTAAAATTCAACCGTCTCGTAAAGCTACGATTTGGTCATTTTCACAACCATTCGTATGCCTTCTTCCCTTCATTCGTCTTCAAAAGAAAGCTAATCTGCTTTGACGCGTGCGCTCTCATGAACGTGGCGTCATCAAAAAACCCTTTACGGTAAGGCAGGTAATGGTGTTACTTTTTTTTTCTTTTTCTTTCCTCGAGAATAATAGTTCTGGTTACAACGAGTTGACTATGTGCCTATATTATTGTCATCATTTACCTATATCGTCATAAATCAACTCGTTCACACAAAAAATCGCAAGAACCTACCAACAGTCTGTCCACGCATAGATCTACCCAAAACAAGGCTCGAAATTATAATATTGTTTTGGTATTAAAATGAGTTGTTATACAACTCATATATATA
>NW_004797293.1:463673-471871 GCF_000002075.1 Aplysia californica | reverse complement strand
TCCTCCTCCTCTTCCTCCTCTTCCTCCTCTTCCTCCTCTTCCTCCTCCTCCTCCTCGATACACATCCTTATTTCCACTGACACACAAGCTGAAACAAAACACACACACGTAATTCCGAAAGCCCATTAGCCTCCACTGAGTACCTCTTCATTGTCCGAAATAGTTTTTTATTTTTCTCTAATTCATTTCAACAACATTTCCGCGAACAATGGCCACATCTGTTCCTAACTTTTCTTCTTTTTCTGACTCCGACATAATCCTTTGGTACAGCCAGTGAGACGCGACAAACAGACAAACTGACAAGGATTTGAAGTGCTAACAGATCAAGCGGGAAAATGGTCGAGCGACAGAGGCATTCATCTCTTTTCTTTTTTTTCATTTTAACTTTCTGTCGTTTTGGGCTTGGGGATCAATACTTGAAATTACCGAGACAGCGGCTGACCGTCTAAAACAGGAGAACGATTTGTGTGTTACAGGATGCTCGCCAAGAGGTTCTGAAAAACCGAAGTTTTTTTTCTTTCTCTCTCTCTCTCTTGAAAACAAGAGAAAAAAAAGAGCGAGAAAAACATAAAGGGGATACACAGCTCATAACCAATGCTATAAAAAGAAACGTTATGTGACTGAAAACTGGTAGCTTTTCTGCGCTAATTTTATCCTCAAACTCAAAGTGAGATTATGGTGCATTTGTGGACAGAATTTTAGAGATTTTGTGGGAGGTGAAAGAGGGAAGTGAAACCCCCCCCTCCCCCTCCTCCTCTCCCACACACACACACACACACACACACACACACACACACACACACACACAAATATCCTTATTCAAAGTATAAAACGTCTAAAGGAAGTAAAGGTTTTGTTTTAAAATATTAAGAACCAACAAGTATGAAATATGCATACCGGATTTTTTTTTCTCATGTTTTGGGGGTTTTTTTGTTGGGGTTTTGTGAGTGGGTTTGTTTGTTTTGTTTTTTTTTAAAGAGGTGTCACTTTCGAGGTCACGCCGTTAGCTCAGTTAGTACCACACTGGAAATGGAGAGGATGACTCTTGTACGAACTCTCAACAAAGCGTTTTGAACTTCTGTTGTTTTGGAGACTTTTTAAGGCTGTCAACTAGTTTGGCTCTGTCCTATCGGAGATGGACGTTAAGTTCGGAGGCCTTACCACTTATAATAACCTTACCATGTTAAAAGGGCCTTAAATGCATTCAATATCGCACTTCCGATGTTACCGCCCAACTTAAACTCATTAGGACACTTGTTCTGCTCATTCGATGGCGCTTGAAATATGCACAAGTTTTGAGGCACTTTAGAAAGGAAGCATAACTTCATTATTCGTACAGATTTTACAATTATTTTCTCTTTATCGGAAACTCAAAAATACAAGTGAAAGCAGGCACACTGTTGTGTGTGCTGTGTGTGTTTGGGGGAGGGGGATGTGCCTGTGTGCCTATGTGTGTGTGTGTGTGTGTGTGTGTGTGTGTGTATGTGTGTATGTGGTGAAACACCAAATTAATGTGCCAGTATCTACAGAAATGTATGTTATCTTATCTTATGTATCTTAACGGCATACATACTGCAGAATATTATGAAACTTCGTTCTTTTCTGTTTTACATTTGAGGGTTCGAAAAGCGTGACAACACTATTTTTCTTTCGTCTGTTTCTGATCTGGCGTAAGTGTCCGCTTCGTCTTGAAAAAGGTAATAGTAAAAGGACTCGACCAAGGTCGAGGAGACCGGCGTCTTTGGTGTAGCGGTTAAGGGCTTTATCTTCCCATACAGAGGACGAGAGTTTTAATTTAGTTTTAGTATGGTTTTACGGCGCTAGCAACTGTATACGGTCGTTTGAGCGCCAAGGGGTGAATGTCAACAGAGAAGTCCAACGGGGAATCAGGCTTACTCTACTCATCTCTCTAGCGTTAACAGCACAAAGTCTGCTTCGACTATCAGGGCATCCAAGAAATAACAGTTCACAAAGGAGTGACAAACAAACAAAAGAAGTAGAGGAAAATGACGATAGCAAGGATGAGGAAAGAAAAAGCAGCAGTTCCCCCTATGTTGTTCCGGCACCGTATGAGCATGGCATTGATTAATCAGCCCATTTACAATTCCTCTCTGCATAAGAACGTGATAATATCCCCCCCCCTCCTTTTTTGAGAATGCTCTAAAGACAACTTCAGTCCGTAGCATTGCCCTGAGGAGGGGGGAGAGAGAGAGAGAGAGAGAGAGACGAGAGTTTGATTCTCGTGTACACAGAATTTATATCGAGTATCTCCGTCTTTCTGCCTGGACTTTGCATTCCTTTCAGCTTGGGTTGGTTTTTACAGGCTGGATCGAAGCAGTCCATTCCTTGAATAATCTAGATAGTGTCGATAGTGGCGTGAAACATCTACAGTCCTTTCACAATAAATGAGAGGAGTACCTTGATGACTCCAAGATAAGTAGAATTCGGGGAAATCCCCCTGTGTTGAATGGGATACAGCGATCCTCAGCCGGATAACTTTTGTAGTCTGGTGCGAGATGAGCTAACAATGTAAGTAACTCACTAGATTTGGATTTTCTCCTGAGACTTAGACAAAACACAGATACTGATCTTTTATACAAGTAGTCCCCAAAATGCCTGTGTGGAGATGCGGACCAAACCGTGGGACACAGTAGTGCAGGACACACGGTCCCTGAAATAGAAAACGTGGCCAACTCCCATTAGTGTATGGTGTCATAAGATGTGACAATACATATGACATTTCTTCTTCTTTCTTTCTTTCGTTCTTTCTTTCGTTCTTTCTGTCTTTCTTTACTTCGCACTGATTTGGATGATTTCATTCTAAAATGATGTTTCTGTGTAGTAGGGATAATCAAGCGGGGAAGTGCTTAACGCCCCTTCCAATACAGGTTATTTATAAAGCAGGAGCTCCAGATTTAGCGTCCATCTCCCATTAGGACGAACTGATTGGGTTGAGAGCTAAGCTTTCTTAGACCTTAAACAGTCTGACTAGGTTGCGGGCCATGAAAACTGCACAAGAACACACTATTGGGAATTGTAACCAAAGTTGTCCACTCCATAGTTCAGCATTATGCCAGATCAGCTGGCGAAACTAGAACCGGGTCAAACATATTATGACACCCCCCCCCCCCCCAAACAAATTGAAGGAAAAATTAATGCAATCCAAATAAAAATGATGTGAAGTTGAGATTTGTCAACTTTTTTTTTCACTTAATTTTGGCAAAATGGCACGGTATCCAAACATTATTATTTGGTTTTGAGAAAGTGCATCTTTTTGGATTTTCTCACCATTGAAAGCCTGTAGCGGTGCTCAAGCACGCAATTAATGTCCTTTGTGCTCTAAATCGCAGCTGGCATCGGCTTGTCCAGCTGGAGGGCGACGCCCACTTTCGGCCGAAACAGGCATCCCAATAATTCTCATCGAACAGAGCGGGTCGCTTAGCACCGTTGCGACACCTCAAACAATTGTTGAATGGATTAAAGAACACACGTTTGTCCTGCACGCTCGTATTAGTTGGACGACCTCCGCGGACGACGTTTTGCGTCATTGTTTTGTCTTTGTGACGACAAAATTGTTATATTATTATGAAATAAAAATAGCCCCACGTCAATCTTTTGGTATGTCCCTTTCGTAAAAATAAAACAAAATCTCTATTTGACCTTTAAAAGAAAACCCACTCGATTCTCCTTTACGCTGTTTTTAGCTGAAGGATCCTTGTGAATTTTCTTTTGCAGTAGCCCAAGCCTCTTCATTCGATAGGGCCCTTTAGTTTTGGTTTCAGTATTGATCCCTACTAGCCTTTGAATGATTCTTTACGTAGTTGGAAGATTATAGGAACTCCGACACAACAACAACAACAACAACAACAACAACAACAACAACAACAACAACAACAACAACAAGCTAGCAAAAAAAAAAACCAATTAAAAAACTACACAACTAATGAAAACGATTTTGACCTTTGTCATTATCGAACCCCATTTAACTTCTTTTTTTAAGATTAAATGTGCGGTGTTTATCACTCCCACATCAACACAATTTAGATCATTTATGAGACGAGCTCCGATCCTGCCTGTCAGGGTTAACCTAGGCTGAGAGGGATATAATATTCCAATAGCAATCACCGAGACACGACTTGATAGACTATAATATACCCTGCCCACAACGGAATTAAACTCGCGTCTTTTGTGTGGGATGGCAAAGCGTTATAATTGCTACACCACAGATGGCAGTCCCAAATTTTCTACAGGTAGGCCAGTTTTGCAAACCATCCTCACCTCCACCTATGATGCCAAGATATATAATCTATTCAATCTATTCAAGCTTTTTTTAAAATAAAAAAATCTTCAATGTTCAGCTTGCCTCTTTCGCCCCGTATGTTTTAATAGCATAATAAACAGCAGTTGTGTTTGCAGTAGGCGTGGCATTCATTTGATTCAAACGAACAATGCAACATAATTTTGATAGTGTGCACCACAATTAGAACCTAAACGAAACTGAATCATTATGACTTGTAGAAAGTTATGTACATAACACCACAAAACAAGACCAACAATAATAGGCAAGAGTTTTTCCTGAAATTTCTGCATCGTTTTTTAAAGTGGACTGCTTTGGAGTAGGCCAGTGTCAATATGTAGCAGGAATCACCTAAAAAAATAAACAAACATAAACAAAATGTGTCCAGTGTGAAAATCATGATTTGTGGATAACATAGGGGTCTACAGAATGGTTGCGACACAGTCTGTATGAGCTTCCCATCGGCATCTGCGGTGTAGTGGTAAGGCTCTGTAGGCCCTTGCACGCAGGAGACCAGAGTTTGTTTGTTTGGTTGGTTTTTGTTTGTTTGGGTTTTTTAATTATTGTTTTGACTTTAAAATTTTAATTCAATGTATGTCATCTCTTTTTACAGCCAGCGCCCGTTCTTGCTACCTTAAAAAAGCTGAAATCAAATGTTTGTACCACCCACCTACAAGTATTTCCAGGCGGAACATTAGTTAGTAGTACCTAAGTACCTGGGCGATAGCCAAATCACCCATTATAGTGCGGTCAAAAATTCGTGGTGCAACTTAGTCTCAAACATCTCTTTTACATATGAACCAATGTCATCCATATTTTTCACAGCAGTTTGTTTCAATTTGTCTTAACTTAATCGTATTTTTCCACTACGAATGAGGCTAGATTTTAAAGAAAAACTTTTTTTCATAAATTAACATAAAATGCTATCAATCTCCTTCACGCGGAAAACGGGAATGTTCACAGCACTTCCCAGTTCTCACTTTGTGTACTCATACGGCTTACCAAAGACACTTTTAGTGGGAAAACTTGTTACAAGAAATGCATATTTTGCACTATTAGGTTCTCAAACATGCATTCAATAAAGATAGTGTCACGATTAATTTAAAAAATGACGACTTGCTTTTAAAAGCGATTTTGTACCGGCTGAAAACCTTTTAAATCTGCAGCTTGGGTTTTTTAAGATTAGTATTTGTTCAAGAATGTTCTAGGATATAGTTAACATGTGTTTACAAAAATATTGATCTGTTACGACACATTGATAGGCCTACAAGTCCTTTTGCAAAAGCCGGAGAGTGTATGTTCGACAGTTTAGGAAATATTTGACAATAGGTTGCCCAACGAATGTTTTGACTGAGCTGTAGTAGCCGATATCGCCCGGGGTGACAAGCACTGACCTAACAGAAAGTTGTAGCCCACCCTCTCCCGGTTGGCCGTGACATGCAGGAATCACCCCGCCTTCTAAACAATCAGAATTACGTCAATGGGGGGCATAAAACACTCATAACATAACTTCAGTTGCAATATAATATGAACGTTCGGGTCACGCTGTGTGTAGATGCGGTCAACTTGTCCGGCAAAAGGGCGGGGCCTGGGATCTCAGATCCTGACACCCTTCATGAGACAGAGGAGAGCGCTCAGCATCTCAGAATGTTAAGCACACCTCAAACAAGCTCATGGAAGGATTAAGGAGCATGTCTTAAAAAGGTAGAGTGGCTGCAGTTGGGGAATGTTGTGGGATGGAGACATGAACACGGGATAGATTACCGCATGCTCATCCCCCTAACCCCGACACACTCACAAAAAAATCGGCCCTCTAGAATCTTTTTCTTTGTCTCGCACCTGGCATTTCGCCGCAGAGTTAGGAAAAGAATGCAGACAGTGACCTAGCCTTATCAGCACTGTCGCTGCCGTGCAAGATTGTGTAACTTTTTATACGATAAAAACCCTCGTTAGATAATTATCCTGTCCAACGCTTTAAAATGTATGATAATTACGAAAAGACAATAAATATCAGTCGCAGACTAGATAACACAACACAAATTGAATGTGATAAGCGTGAGTATGAAGTTCGAACACATGTCCAATCATTTTTCTTTCAATCCTCTCTCAATCCCGTATCCTAACTAAGGAAATCATTGAGAATAAACGTTAAATGTTTAGAATATCCTGTATCATTATACGTGTGTATTTATTAACTGGAATTACGCAAGCATGAGGATCTTCAACAAAAGAAAAATGATATATTCACCGTCTTTCATATTATTTTCCTATTACGCAAGTCGCCTTTGTCGTTTTCCACTTCTGTGTGTTTGTCCTCGCCCACCCAGTCGGCGCCGACTCAGATCCTTGAAGAAACGCAAGACTCAAAAGAAAGTATGAACAAAAGAGCGAAACAAAGCGTTCACGTTACAGACAGAGCCCAAATTTGGATTGTTTGACAAGTGCAGTCGGAGCGAAATACAGTCAAACCTGCTGTAATGGCTACCTGTCAAAGACAATCACTCGTACAAACGGCCTCTTCCCAATCCCCGCTTACCTTCCCCCCCCCCCCCCCCCACATTATCTTTATTGACACACTGTCCAAGATGTTCACTTGTCTAAGACAACTCCTTTTCTTCTTAACAATAGATGATCGTCTTAGATAACTTGGACTACACAATATGTAACTTGAAGCTGTACCTGGACGCCTCACTGCGGATCTACTCTCTCTGGGTAGAGTTTAGGAAACAACGCACCTCGTACGTAACTCGCATGGCTGTGTATTACCAGAGAGTTCACTGTATAACTTCCTCTGATGAATCGGGCTGTTTTCCCGAAAATTGATTATGTTTCCATTTGTGATCATTCAGCCTTGCTCTTGTCTTGACTGATTTTTACAACTCAAGCCAGACTTACAGCTCATTGCAAGCTACTGCTACTGCTATTATACACATTGTTGAATGACTTGCTGGCCAACAACTAATTGAAGAAAACAAGATTTTTAAAAAAACGAGGTGACGTATGAAATTACAAACAACTAATAATAATAATATAGTAATATTATGGCCTAAATATCGCGCTATCTTACGACTACAGTATACGACATTATTTTTCCAGGCGCAGGTTTATAAAAAAATCTGTTTCTTGGTTCATCCTTGACTTGTTTGAGATGTCTCCAAAATGCCAAGCAGTCCACACTGTCCAGTGACGGGTTTTTTATGCCTCTGATCCAACTTTGGGCCGCTCCCTCTCGCTGGACATGCTGACCGCTGGAGTGGGTCCAAAACTTGAAAAGAAGATTTTTGCTTCCTGGGGGAGTTTTCATGTCTCCCTGCTGTCTTGGGAGTGGCGGTGATGGACATCACATTAGACTTGACATAGTGCGTCTTGAAGGTCCGTTGGCATGCCCATTAGGTCAGGGTCAAGGTGCATTTATTCCATACCAAAGCTGGACAAAAAAAATTAGTTATTTTAATCTCGGAGTAAGAACTTTTAAAACCCAGGTCCTGTGTCGCTAACTCTTGGTATTTCACATGCATAAAAACAGAGTCATGTTCATATGATTAATTGGGTTTTTCGTCCATTGGCTCTGGGGATTTCTGGTTGTAATTTTGGTGTTAAGAGGTTTTCATGAGTTTTTATTTTATATCTTGCTATATTGCGGTACAGGTTACCATGGTTTTAATCCCACAAGCGACGTTCTTCAACTTGTGCGGTTTGAGGAATTTCCTCGGCTCTCATCCCACTTGGCTCGATTCTAACGATGATGATCGTTGAAATATGAAGCTTCTCTTGTTAAATAAACACACAATGTGAGTAAAGAGCTTGAACTCTTGCAATGTCAAACAAATTAAGATTGAGGGATGTAGGTGCGTGCCTTGGATAACGTTTAAGTAGTTTTTATTTATTTATTTATCTATTT
>NW_004797293.1:460771-462625 GCF_000002075.1 Aplysia californica | reverse complement strand
GGAGGGGGGAGTGTGGCCGACGGTGTTTTGTAGTTAAGCCTTTACGTTGTTTAGTTTTTTTCTTTCTTTCTTTCTTTTAAGCTTTGTTTGATGAAACCTGTTGTTTGCTCTTCTTTGATTTCAACTTGGAGATGCAAGTTTGATCAATATGCTGCGTATTTGCTAAGGAACTATAGAGAATGAAGCAAGAGAGAAACAGATTCATATTATTAATATAGCGTTTAACATGATGTCATGGGTACTTTCGCGTGCAAGAGTCCAAGGCAGTTTACTTGGCTCAATTTTGAGCTTTGGAGTCTTCGAAGTTTTACCTAAAATCCCTTCCTTTTGCGTTTTGAAGATTTAAAGTTAGGTTTCATACCCGTAGTTTCAAAACTGAGTAAATCCGACAAGTTTCCATTTCTTAAAAATTAAACTTCTCCAGGTTTTCATCTGATTTTGTGTGGACAGCATACATGTTTTTGTTTGTTTGTCAGTTTGTTTGTTTGTCTTGGGTTTTTTTTTGGAGTAAACAGAGACACATTGACACAATAATGATAATTTAGTGCTGGGAAAAGTTTTTGTGTTTTTGTGTTTTTGTGTTTTGTTTTTGTAAGGTTTTACGGCTGTTGCAACTGCATAAAATCATATTATGAGCGCCAAGGGGCGGATATCAAAAGAGAAGTCCAAACGAGGAATCAGGCTTACTCTGCTCACCTCTCTAGCCTCAGCAGCACAAAGTCTGCTTCGACTATCAAAGCACCCCAGAAATAGCAGTTCTCAAGGGTGTGACAAACATATAATAAAAGAGGTAGAGGAAAAATGACGAATTAGTAAGGATGAGGAAAGAAAAGGCAGCAGTTCCCCTTATGTTGTTCCGGCACAGTATGAGCATGACATTAATAAATCAGCCCATTTACAATTCTACTGTGCATAAGAACATGTTAATTTCCCCCCTTTGGGAATGATCTAAAGACAACTTCAGTCAGTAGCACTGTCCTGGTGGGATGGGGGGGGGGGGCTGGGAAAAAGTAAAAAAGGACAGACAGAAACAACAGAGAGAAAGTAACGATGTAGGACCCAGCAGTGGCGAACTTCAACCACCCACATATAATAATATGTGTGGAGGAAATACTCAATTTTGATCAATACCAAAAATAAAATTCGTGCCCAAACGGGTCACATGTATAAAATTAAGTACAAGTAACCAGTTAATTAAAGACAATAAGAAACTATTTACATACGTTTGCGTGTGTCTGTGTTGGTGTATGTGCATATTATTATGTGTGGGAATGTTTGTGTGTTTGTTCGTGTGAGATTGAATTTACCACACACAGAGGTACTACACTACACAACGCCACGCCACACCACACCACGCCACGTCATCGCACCACTTCACACCACACCTCACCACACTACACCTCACCATACCACTCCACACCACACCACCACACCATGTCACACCACATCACATCACATCACACCACACCACACCACACTACACTATACCACACCACACCACACTACACCACACCACACTATACCACACCACACCACACCACACCACACCACACCACACTACACTATACCACACCCCACCACATCACAGCTTTACCTCGCACATTTTCTGTAATCTCTTTTGTCTTTGGATTTTTTTCTTTGCTTTTTGTTTGTTTGTTTTGTTTGTTTGTTTGTTTGTTTGTTTGTTTGTTTGTTTGTTTGTGTTTGAGTTTGTGTTTGTGTTTGTGTTTGTGTGTGTGTGTGTGTGTGTGTGTGTGCACGCGTGTCTTTAAGCGCTCCTTAACTCTAAGTACACGACTCTGCAACCCATATTATACACATTGTTCGTTTGAATACAATCATGACAAAAATGAC
>NW_004797293.1:455791-460671 GCF_000002075.1 Aplysia californica | reverse complement strand
ACCACACCACACCACACCACACCACACCACACCACACCACACCACACCACACCACACTATACCACACCACACCACACTACACCACACCACACTATACCACACCACACCACACCACACCACACCACACCACACTACACTATACCACACCCCACCACATCACAGCTTTACCTCGCACATTTTCTGTAATCTCTTTTGTCTTTGGATTTTTTTCTTTGCTTTTTGTTTGTTTGTTTTGTTTGTTTGTTTGTTTGTTTGTTTGTTTGTTTGTTTGTTTGTGTTTGAGTTTGTGTTTGTGTTTGTGTTTGTGTGTGTGTGTGTGTGTGTGTGTGTGCACGCGTGTCTTTAAGCGCTCCTTAACTCTAAGTACACGACTCTGCAACCCATATTATACACATTGTTCGTTTGAATACAATCATGACAAAAATGACACACCCCAGCTAGGAACTTTCATTTTTTACACGTATTTATTTGATACAAATAGACTAAATATGAGCTGAGGTATATGGAAGTTTGTGATGTACTGTTTACGAGATGGAGCAATTTCATTTTAATTCAGTTTTATGTTTAATTTAAACTAGGAGCGTAGTTATAGGAAAGTCTGTTATGTAGCCTACTATAATTTATTGCAAGGGACGTTCATTTGTACTTATTTGGGAATCTTTTTTCGTAGAAATAGGTAAAACAGAAGCAGAGTTCTAAGGAAGATTACGATTTCCCCAAAATTAGATATCAAAATTGGCTGCGTAGAAAGGTGGATCAGAGTTCCGTATGAGAAAGGTTAACCTATGTGGGTGGTTGGCGGGTGCTCTGGTGTGGCTTCCTCCTTCTTTCCAATCAAACGTCTAACGACTTTATCTCTCCTTTTTTCCCCTTCTTTTTTAGAGTTTGCTACTCTCCTGTAACACCTCTAATCTTCGCCTCTATTAAAACTGTATTGTTACAAGTGCTGTAAAACTCTTACTAAAGACGAATAGTCTCTCCTCCTTCGTTTTTGTGTTTGTTCCCCTCTTCTAACAACACCTCTCATTTTCGGCACTTATGTGACCTTATTATGTTGCAAGTGCAGTAAAACTCTAGCTAAAACAAAAGAGTTAACCCTCGCTCCTAGAATGGCGTCTGTTTGAGGTGTCTCGTGGATGCTAAGCGGTCCGGTGTCCGACTGGGATTGTCGAGATGCTTTGTCTGACAGACGAGTCTCACCCTATCGCCGGATGTCCCGTCCTCCTCACGTCGCGATTAAATACGAAATGACCTGAGAATAACTTGTGTTGATTCTTGATGTGGCTAAAGAAAAAAAAAAAAGAAGAAAAAACCCAGACGCAAGCATAGGACCAAAAAAAAACAACAAAAAAAAACAACGGCAAGAAAAAAGAAGAAAACAGTAAAGACAGCAAAATCTGGTTTATACGGACTCAGACATTTATATATATATATACATGTATTTATTTTTGGATGGGTATTTTGGAGAGAAATAATAATATTATGACACAGGTGCAAATTAAAACATTGGTCATGTATACGCAAACGCGTGTGAACGAACACACATGCAAACATATGCACACACGCTCACACACACACACACACACACACACACACACACACACACACACACACACACACACACACACGCACGCACACACTCATGCACGAGCGTTCAACGCGAGCACGCACACATACATAATATTCTCATTAGTATGCCCGTGCACTTTTACAAATTCACAGAAAAAGATACATACGCCTGTCACAGACCTCACCCATCTGTGTAATGAAATCGCAAGACCTTTTTTCATGTGAACAAAGAACAAAACAGAACAACGAAGTGTAACAGACACAGATAAAAACAACGGGAATTCTCGTCTCCTAGAGACTCTTTCTGCAGCCTTTCTACTGCTACTCCTTCGCTTCTTCTTACTGCTGTCTTTCAGCCACACCCCTGATCTTCTGTTAAGAAAGATCTACACCTAGCCTTCTCGGACAAGGGCGAAAAATCTCGGAGGGCCCGTGTGCAAGTTGCGCACGTTAAAGATCCCTTGGTGGTCTAAAATCGATAAGAGTAGACTTCGGCCGCCACCCAGGCAAAATTCCAAATTTCCTACCAACTGAAAATATTAGGTGTGTCCGCGTGCTCATATGACCTTATGCAGTTGCGAGCGCCGTAAAACACTTTACAAAAGCAAAACACAAAGTAAGATTGATGATTTTGTAAATCCTTGGCTGTAGACTGTCAAACGAACAAAAAACCAGAGGGACAACCAATAGTTCTTATGCGGGTTGTTGGAGGGTGCCACTTTGCTTTTGACCTTCCGTTGTTTTCTTTTATTTTTCTGTCCAACATTTTTCCCTCTTGAAATAGCTGTATTGTGTGGATTTACTCATACAATAAACAAACAAAAAAACAACAACTGAAAAGCCGGGAACATTTTTTAAAGTTGTAAAGTTACGATGGGTATCCAAAGTAAGTATCTTTTTGAAATTCAGAACCTTAATAGTGATTAACTGCCCACCAAATCATAAATTTTCATAATTATCGATACAGTGGGCTCTGTTGTTCAGATGCATTTTCCATAGCGCGACGTAAGGTTCTTTTTAACTTACTTATACAAAGTTGCCGTCTGTGATATCAACCAAACTGTTGTTTCTCTTTTACATTGCAGGTTCCGGGTTCGAGCCTCAGACCCGATGCTATGTCATTGGGAAAGGCACTTTACACGAAGTCTCCTCGCTTCACCCTGGTGGGAATGGTACCCGGCTATAAACAGCGAAAGACCTTTGCCAGTATGTTATTGTTAGTGTTTTAGCGACTGTAAAATGATAGGTTGCACTGTGAGTTTCTCATGAAGTTGAGATTGTTTCAGTTTGCTACCTTGTTGGGTTTTTTTATAGTGGAGGGTTTTACGGCGCTCGCAACTGCATAAGGTCATATGAGCGCCAATGGGTGAGTGTCAACAACAGAGAAGTCTTTACAGGGAATCAGACTTAGACTGCTCACCTCTCTAGCTTCAACAGCACAAGGTCTGCTTCGACATCAAGGCACTCCAAAATAGCAGGTCACAAGGGAGTGACAAACATAGAAAAGAAGTAGAGAAAAATGACAATAGTAAGGATCAGGAAAGATAAAGCAGCAGTTCCCTGTTGTAGATCAGGCACAGTTATGAGCGTGACATGAGTCAGCCCATTTACAATTCTACTATGCTTGAACGAGATATGTCCCCCCTTTGGGAAAAGTCTAAAGACACTTCAGTCAGTGGCACTGCCCCGTGGGGTTGCTACCTTGTGTGCTGGGGTAATAATAGTATGGATTGTAAAGAGCATAGAGCTTGCTGTTGAGCGGGAATTTGTTCTATACAAATGTTATCCATTATTATTATCATTACGAGTGGATGAGTCCCTTTTGGACCAGTTTATGTAATGTATCATCCTATCCTTTTTCTGACCAGTTGAACAAGTAAATCAGATATAAACCAAAGTATTTATTATCCTGCTCAAAGTCTGCTGTGATGACTTTGTATATTCAATATTAGGGTTTGAGATTGGTAGCCCCCCCCCCCACCCCCCTCACACACACACACACACACACACACACACTTGTGGAGGCGCGTTTTTTTATGTAGGTATTCTCTTCGGTCTCTTAAACAGCAAAAAAAGCTACAGCAGACGCGCTTACACACACTTTTCCTTTCTGAAATGTCCAATACATATTATTATATTACGAGGGGGGTTCAAAAAGTCTTTGGTCTAAGGATAAGGAGTATAGATACAGCGTTGTAACTTGGCACGCATACTTTTATTTCTCTACAAAGTCACCATGCAGAGTAACCAATTTCTGCCACCTCTCGTTGACTTTCAAAAGTCCTTGAGATAAAAATGACCCAGAATGGGCCCCTAACCAGTCTTCAACAGCTTCAATGGCATCCTCGTTGTCATGGAAACAATGTCCCTTGAATTATTTTTTAAGATTTGGAAACAGAAAAAAGTCTGAGGGGGCTAGGTCTGGTGAATAAGCTAGGTGTGGCAGGATTTCAATGTCGCACTGTTCTGCTGTGTGGACTGCTTGTTGTGCCCTATGCGCAGGGGCGTTGTCGTGTCATGCAGTAGCAGAACCTCATTACAGAGAGTTTTCCATGTCTTTTCTAATCACTTCGGACCGCAGTTATATCAGCAAACCCAAATAGTAATCTCCTGTCACTGTTTTTCCTTTTTCCAGGTATTCAGTCCTGATGATACCTCCACAATCTCAGAAACACGACAGCATGACCTTTCCACTTGACCGTCTTACTTTTGCCTCCTTTGACGAGGGAGACGAAGAGGTTTTCCATTGCATGGAGGACATTTTTATTGTGGATCAAAATGATAAATCTATTTTTCATCCATAGTCACCATGTTTTTAAAGCAATGTGTGTCATTGGACTCAATTCGAAGGAGACTTTTACAGGACTCAACCCCCTGCTTCTTTTGCTCATTTGTCAACAGGCGGGGAACCCACCGCGTAACCATCTTATTCATGTTAAGATGGTCATGGAGAATCGTTTCGGTTGACCCTACACTGATTCTCATTTTACTTGAGAGCTGTTTAACAGTTATACGTCGGTGTTGCAAAACCAGTTTCTTCACTATGGATACATTCTCTTCAGTTACCACAAAGGATGGGCGCCCTTCACGATCTTCATCCATCACCGACATGAATCCAGATTTGAATTTTCTTACCCAGTATGTCACAGTATTATAACGAGGACATTACCTTAAACTTGAACCATATCCTAAAAAATGTCCGAAGGGGATGGATTCTCCTTGCAAGTGTAAAAACTTGATAACTGAGCGATGTTCAACAGGCTTCCTGGCACAGCTTCAGCAACGAAAAACAAACGTTTTTGTGCACGGTT
>NW_004797293.1:453589-455388 GCF_000002075.1 Aplysia californica | reverse complement strand
AGAGGGGGGGGAGGGTCCGTTTGTACAGGAGATAGTTGATAGTCTTGGACATGTGCCGTTAAAGCAGTTTTGACTTTATCATAATAGGCTTATTGTTTGCCATAAGGAGTCCAGCCTGGTCAACGATCACTATTCGCCCAGGCCATAGTGACATATTATCTCTCTTAGAAGGAGTTTTGACTTTAGACTAACCGCACGACTTATTCTGGGTCATTGAGTAAACGATAGACGACCTGTTGGGACTATTGACCATCCTGTTGTCCACCATTTCCCAGAATAGATGACCTACTTTCCGACCCGGGGGATACAAACGTATGACGTAACAGGTCATTTCACCGTATACGCTAGCAGGTCGTCCCAGTGTTGCTTGTTATATAAGTCGCTCTGTCCAGCTCGACCCAGTGATGTCTGTTACATAATATAATCCAATCACATAATCCCGTCTGTCACACGATCGCCCAAATCCAAAGTTTTCAAGCTGTGTTTATCGCGTTTGTCAACCCATACCACTTTACCCTGGTGGTTGTGATGTGAAGGCTAGGTAGGGCCCACCATACGCTCTTTGTCGTTGCCCGTACAATACGAGAGTTCAGTTCCCAAACGAGTTAGATCTGATTATTCTATTTTAACATTTTTCTGTGTTTTGTGTAATTTACTTTTTTAATGACCATTGAAAAGCGGACCAATCCGTCCACACAATTTATACAAAGTTCTATAAGTCAATAATTTTAATGACGGCAGCTTCGGCCATCCGTATAATGTCTTTTCTTGGATTAATGTAATCCTAGGAGTGAGATATCAGTGATGTTAATTTGTTTGACATTGCTTTAAAATAGTACAATAAGGCCTATTACGTTTTGCAGTTATCGTACAACTTAAAACATCCATCTTGTGCGTTATGAATTGTACCCAAAGGTTTCTCCTTTGTAATTTTGCTTGTGAAAAAGAAATGTTTAAAAATTACAAGCAGGAGTTTCTGAAAGTTTATCAAATTGGAATAACTTTGTAAACAACTTCAAATATTTATTAATGAAAGTTGTCGCTAGAAAACAGGGTAGGAAAATACAGCTAGGGGAGCCCGCTATAACCGAAGTCTGCGATACCGCTGGATCTTTTTTCAGTTCAGCCGGGTTTTCTATTTCGAAAGAGAAGAAAGTGGCGGGGATTTTTTTTTTTCGTTTAATCGCTGTTTTCACATTAACCGTGTCCCATTTTAATGGACTCCACTGTACGATGGTGTCACCAAAGATTCTCTGCTAGCATAAATAACTGATTAGGCGTCATAAATAATTGATAAGGCAATGATAGGCCTATACAGTAATATCTGAAAACAACGAAATCTGAGGTGGCCTACTGCCGGGATTCTCGGGTTTAGTCAGGTTTTCGGTTTAGAAAGGTTGCTCAAATAGAAAAATTAAAACAAAACAAAACAAACAAACAAACAAGCAAAAAAAACCCAACAAAACAAAACAACAAATCAGGGATTTAATCTATCATTTTTTTTTACATTTCGGTTTATTGCGTAATAAACCTTGTTCGGATTAAGAGGACTCCTTTGTACATAGGTTTATCTCCACTTTTTAAAAATGTTGGCTGTTTTGTTAAGTCATGATTACATTGGATATTGTACTTGATAATATAATGTGCCTTTCTGTACTAAGTGCTACGACCTAGAAGAATGGCAAGTCGCGTGACTTGCATAGAAAAGGGAAAGGTTTTATTCCAGGCTATGTTGGGACTAGCTATGAGTGTGTGTCTGAAGGTCTGTGTGTGTGTGTGTGTGTGTGTGTGTGTGTGTG
>NW_004797293.1:432509-452164 GCF_000002075.1 Aplysia californica | reverse complement strand
AAAGATATAAACAAATTAAAAGGCCCTTTACTTAAATTTTTTTTGGGGTAATTAAATTGAAATGAAAATCACTAAAATGGAAGTTTTATTTTTCTTTTATTAAAATTCGTGCTTACTTCATAACGTTCTTTTTTCTCAGCGGTTCTAATTCCAGAGAATCTCCAGTGTATATCCAGCAGATTATCTATCTATGAATCTATGATTAATTCTCTATTCTCTGATAGATCAGCAGAGGGTTAAAATGAATTTTTTTTATTGGCTCATCAGATTTCGTCATGCTTACATCTAGATCTAGAGATCTAGGCCTATATGACGCTTATTATGATAAGTCAAGTCTGTAAAATCTGCATTGCAACTGCGCTAAACTAAGGAGAGAAACTTGAGATTTTAATCATGTGTCGCTGTCGTGCACCTTGACCTGACCTGGTGGCACACTGCTAACCTTTGACCGTTGACCTTTTGCCGACTTTCGAAAAGCGTAAACACGAAGGTTAAATCCGGAAGGCCAGGTCTGTCTGTGCTACAAGGCTACAACCCGCTACAACTACAAGGCACGTAAGGCAGTGCTATAGATAGATAGAGAGATCGATAGAAGACTGAGCTGAACTGGTTGCCTGAGGGTACGGTCCTTGTCCTCCTGAACTGAATTCTTGGAAACCCGAAGTACTGAGAACGGTACCAAGCGAATTGTTTTTATTTCATCATTGTATTGCCTTTTTAAAATGTTTTGTTTAAATTTTGGCCATTTGCAGTCAGTTAATTAATTGTACATGGCCTCGAACTGCGGCACTGTGTCTTAATTTGTGCCATTTCGTGACTGTGTGTGTATCACTGTGTGGTCCAGTGTGGTGCTATGCTAGATCTATCAGTAGATCTACATGTGCAAATTTTTTGCTTTGTCATTGTGATTGTTTGGGTTTGAAGAGGGATCAGTCTGGTAAGGTCAAGGATAGGTACATTTCCTATTGTCGAGGGCTATCATACTACAGGCTAGATTCTAATTTAAACAATCATTTGAAATAAAAGTTGACTGAGCAAGGCCAAGTCTTTCAATTTCATGCAGATTGAGATAGAAAGTGAGCTGGTCATGCAAGCCAGTGAAAGTGAAGGTAGGCGGTGCTAGACATGATCTCACGATGCTTCTTGTTCTGTTTCATAACATTTGACTTTGACTAGAATCTAGACTAGATCTAGATATCTAGATTCAGTCTATCTCTCTCCCCGGTCATATCAGTCGTAAGACGCAGTGTGCTATTATTATCAGCTGCGAGGCTCGAAAGGCAAAAAAGTGACTTTCCATGAAATTTTTGTTTTTGGATCTATTGAAAGTTTGATGTCTTCTGCTTCATAAGATAAAAATAAACAACTAATCTAGATCTAGATCTAGACCTCTGGATAGATTTAGATCTAAAACCTGAGCGACTGTAAATCGCTAGCCATGTGATTCAACCGCCAAGTGTTTTTATTTCTTATACTCGTACCTATATGAATCTATGATATAACGGCGTGCTTATTGGTCCACAGGGGCATACAATTTCCCCTTGAACATTTATAATTTGCCCACAAAATTGCGAGTTATCTCCCCTGTGTTTGGTCTCTCTCCCCTCTCCCAAATCCACAAAGTCCGTCAATCGAATATTTTAAATTGAGAATGTATAGTTTTCCAATCTAAATGCTAAAAATAAAAAGATGAACAATAGTCGAGTATCTAAGAAGTTGTATACATCTTCATCTTGTTATCCAACACAGTATTAAATATAGAGTAAACGAAGAAATAACTCAATTTATACGGTTAATATATTGTTTGACGAAAGAAGCAATCCCAATCCGGAGAACCTAAATTCTAAATAGAATACTGTTTGCAGGCGATCAAAGTCTACTGCATAACAATAACACTGAACTGCAGGAACACGCTGACAAACAATCAAATCTGTAGAAATGTGTGCGAGATGGAATTCCTCAAGAAAACATTAACAAGAAGGGATGAAGTGAGAAAAAATAAAAGAGAACAAGCTGGGACAACACCACGTATGAAATACATTGAAAAATCAACGACGCATTAAATGACCTATATATGTGGGCCAATAAGCCCCAGCTTATTTGCCCATGTGGGCCAAGAGCAGCCTTGATATATTGATCTAGGACAATGGACTAACTTTATAAAAGAAAAGCTTATATTACATATAAGTTATCCTACTGGACATCAAGAGGCGGTTTACATCTTCCAAAATGTGCGTGATTCAACCACCTAAGTGACAATATGACGGCATCTAAGCGTTTGAATCACATTAATCTACGCCACTTGACAACGCCAATGGTCACCTGGGCGTTTGAGTTTATCGACAAAATTTAAGCAAATCATAATATTTATAAGAGTACTTTTATAAAGTTTTAAGAGTAATTATTTTAGTTATTTGGTTGGGTCTTCAAGCTCATCAACGCCATTTTCCTCCCAACGCTCACATATCAGTGCCAGACATGGACTCTAACAAAAGCCCTAGAGAGGAAACTGGTCACATGCGAGATGAAATGCTTAAGAAGAGCGGTCAACAAAACAAGAAGAGACAAAATTAAAAATGAAGTCATAAGGGACACCGTGGGAGCAACACCAGTCCTACCACACATTGAAAAACAAAAGGTCAAGTGGTTCGGACACCTCACGCGGATGCCCTCAAACCATCCAGCTCTGAGAGCATACAACATTAAATATTCTGGATGGAGAGCCAGAGGAAGACCAAGGCGACGATGGAGTGAATCTGTGGCAGACACCCTTAAAGATCATGGGATGTCCCTCCTACAGGCCACACGACTTGCTGCAGACAGACACCTGTGTCTCCCCGCGACACCCCAGGGTACAAGCGGAAGAAAAAAGTAAAAGTAAAAGTAAGGTTGGGTCTTCTGGGGCAGGAGACTGTTTTTGGCCTCATGGAGTTGTTAAGACCATTCATCTTAATGTTCAGTTGGTACTTGATGTTTTTGTTCAGTGTGTATCAAAGGCTACGAACATTTGTCATTTTTTGTGCTTTTAATTTTAATCAACTTTATTCAATATCATCCACACTGAAATATGTTTATAAATGGAAAATATACAAATTTGAAAAAAAATTACTCTCTATGGGGAAAAATGCTATGTTCTTTGATTTCATTATTTTGACCACGATGTCTCACAATATTTTTAAAAACCTATGGCTAAACTTTCTTCTCTTACTGGCCTGAGGATTTATTTGTTTAGGCCTACGACTGTTTACACTTTAAATTTTTCTGAATGGACTTAAACAAATAAGGAGAGGTTTTGAAGGCTTCAAAGAGCATTTTTAAGTTGTTTCATTTTATATGCTTAATTTAGACTTTTTCATCTTGACTCATACCTTCTGAGGAATGCTATAGGGAATGTATGATTGAAACAGCAAAGATGCTATTGAGTTGATCTGTTGTGAAATGAAGAGTAACTTACAAGATTTAAGAGCTTGCTCTGTGTGGTTGAATCCAGAAAGGAAATGCTTGCTTTCTAACAAGATTTCATAGTTGTAGTGCAAAGTAAACCTTGAATGCCTTTTCTCTGATCACATTGGTCATCTGAGGGGTTTTTTTTGTTTGTAATATACTGCACTGACCCTCTGCTCTTAATCAACTTTTGACCTGGCCTTCCCCCATTGTCTTCCCCAAGTTGTCTCTGTTCTTGTCCTACTCAAGGGTCATCTATAGACTGCAATCTGATCTAGGTCACAGGTCACACTTGTAAATTACGACAATCATTGCTTGTTCTGAACGGAGGGTTCATGACTTTAGTTTTCAACATCTGGTGTTATCAGGCTGTGAGAAAGCCTTCTCGTGATGTGACACTCGTGTTCAGGGAAATATTCAGACTGTCGTTTCCTTTCTGAGGCTGCAAAGTAGGAAAGGGCTACTGCTGAGCGGGATTTTGAAAAAAAGTTTATTTATAATTTGTGGTACCATGCATGCAGAGGTATCTTTTATCATCATGTGTGTTTATCTGACTCAGCTATGCAATTAAAATGTTTCCACTGTGCAATACCAACTTCAGTATCATATGTTTCATCCTGTCATTTTCAGCATATTTAACAGCCGTTGTTACTCTTACTATGATAATATTATGTTTGCATTTTGTTTGAGTATCATATACCAAGGGCTGGTGTGTTCTAACTTCCCACACACCGCAGCGTCTCTGCTGACTTTTACAAGAAAGGATGTAATTTTATATAATATATTTAAAGAAAAAGAATGAGCTGCGCATATTGCATATTCTTCCTCTTCCGTTGTTCAGGGCTTTTTAACTTTCTCATGTATTGGCACTGGTCTCAGATAAACAGTTCCACTGTCCTATATAATATGTATGAAGACAGAGAACTTCCAAACAGTGAAGCAATTTTCACATTTTACTAAGACAAAGTAATGTATTGTATCATGAGAAGCATTGTGTATATTATCCTTTTTTTGGTTGAGGTGTTCATACTATCCCATGTAGTAAAATGTATGTTCTTGAAAGGAATTTTGGCCCTCCATTACGTTTTCTGTCAAGTTACAGTAGGTCAAAAACAAGGAATGGGAAAAAAAAAGAGAGAAAAAAGCACCCCATAGAAGGATGACTGTGTCATTGCTAACCGTGGAAAATGAATATGTGTTTTCATCATGGAATTTACGTTAAAATTGTTTTGCACCATCTTTGAAATATAAAAAAAGTAGTCTGGGAGGAAGGGGAGTTTATAGGTAGGCTTCAGCTCAGCAGTCTGTTGTATTATGGCCCTCTCCCTTCTGGGTTATGAGACTCGCTCATGCATGACGTCCTGACAGTAGTAAATGGAAATAGGAAACACTAAAGTCAGTTGTTGGGGTATCTTTTATTTCTTCTCATGGGATCAGCCTGAATAATGTTCCTCTGTTTTTTTGGAAGGGTTTTTGTGTGTTGTTCTGAGCAAGCTACCTCTAACAGACTACTAGTACTACATTGACACTTTCTTTTCATAATGTACCAATGTTCTGCACGGAATCAGAACACGGTACAGTACCCCCCCAAAAAAATACAAACAGATATTATGCTCCTTCTATAGAAAATTATGAGAGAGAGCTGATAAACCAGTTTATGAAAAAAAAAACCCCAACTACCCAACCGAAGACCATGTATACCATTGCTGCTGTTGTTGTGGAGCTGATGGTTTGACTCTGCTGTACCTTTGTACCTCATGACCTCAGGACTATTTTCCTCCTCCTGTTCCCATTGCTGTTCATTACACATCCTTTTCAAGGAAGAGAAAGAACCTTGAAGAATGACTTACCCCGCGGAGGGGTGCCACTCACTGAAGTGTCTTTAGGCCATTCCCGAAGGGGGGGACATTTCTCGTTTTAATACACAGTAGTTAAATGGGCTGATCCAACAATGTCATGCTCATAAGTGTACCTGAACTGCAACAGGGAACTGCTGTTTTTTCTTTCCTAATCTTTTCTATCGTCATTTTCCTGTACTTCTTTTGTATGTTTGTCACTCTCTTGTGACCCGCTATTTCCGGGGTGCCTTGATAGTTGAAGCAGACTGTGTGCTGTTGAAGCTAGAGAGGTGAGCAGAGTAAGTCTGATTCCCTGTAAGTACTTCTCTGTTGACACCAGCCCCCTGGCGCTCATATGACCTTATGCAGTTGCGAGCGGCGTAAAACCTCTACTAAAACAAAAGGAGGAATGACTGTATTCAATTAAGGGAAAGAGCTTTATATTTATTATAATGGTATTTAGAAGGGATTTTATGTTACTACTGCTCATGTTTTGAACAGAAGTCAAATGAATGTCTCTCTTTTTAAACTGATTGTGACTCGACTTTATTTTCCCAATATTTAGCATGGTTTGTTTTTCAATAATTTTGCTTCAATCTTTCTCCCTTTTTTTATCTGTGTAGTCTGCCTGAATCCAATTGCGATTTGTTGATGAAAAGTTGGAAAGATTGCATGAAGGCTTACTGCCAGTCGCTGCCTGAAAGTAGTACATGAAGAGTAACTTGATAGTTGTGTCTTGATGTCTTGATGATTTTATAATGCATTACATTTTATATGTACCCTTCCGAGTCCATTGATGTATTATAGTTTTGACTCGTCTCTGACGTTCAAGGGTTTTTAGTTTATTGTTAGTTTTAGTTAGAATTTTATGGCACTTTCTACACAATCAGATCATATAAGTGACGGAGATTAGAGGCGTCACTAGAGAGTAACAAAATACAAAAAAAGGAGAAGAGATAAGGACGATTGATGTTTGAAAGGAAAGCAGTAGCAAACCACACCCATCTTCCACAAACTGTTAAAGGGTATGTTTCTTCTTAAGATAACCCTTTTATGTGTTATTGAACTTGTCTCATTTTGGTGTTGTGACACTCTGAGCTCAGTAATTGAGCGTGCTTCTCCTTTAGGTATGTGGGTGGTTGGTGGGTGCTCTGGTATAGTTTGCTCCTTCTTTTCTATCAAACGTATATATCGTCTTTATCTCTCCTTCTTCTTTTTTGTGTATCTTACTCTCTCGTAACACCTCTGATCTTCACACTTACTTGACCTAATTATGTTGCAAGTACCATAAAAACTCTTACTGAAACTTTTGTGTATGGGTGGGAAGCTTTGTTCTTTTTTCTTCATGTGGCTTTTTTTTTGCGGAACAATCACCTTTCTCATTTATGTTTCTTACTTTTTCCTTTTGAAATTTAGAGGTGCTTAACTGAGTGGTTAGCAGTTGCTCTGGTGTCGTTTGCTCCTTTCTGATCAAACATTGTTTATCCTTATCTCTCCTACTTCTTTTATTTTCATGTTACTCTCTAGTAGCACCTCTAATCTTGGGCATGTGACCTAATTGTTTTGCTAGTGCCAAAAAAACCTCTTAATAAGCTGAACTAAAGAGGTGTTTATTTCTCAGAAATGAGTGTGTGTGAGGGCTGTTTGTTTGTCGGCATTAGAACGTTTACTCATGTGGGAGCCCTCTTTGGTTATGTAGGCCTAAGTGTTGAATACTTCATTGCGGATGTTTGGAGGGCGCGGCTGGTAGATCCTGCTTCTTTTCTTTCCATCTGTTGTTTTTGTTTTTCTGTCTTACTCTTTCCCTGCACTAACTGACCGTTATTGTGTTAATATCCTTCTCTTTACTCAAACAAAAAAACAAAAAAATGAATGCTCCATTACTCAGGATACAGGCCGTTGACCCAGCGTTATGTGAGAGGAAGAAGGGAAGAAGAAGTGCGGTAGAGAAAACACACCCAAATAAATCTCATACTTTTGTGCATCTGCTGGTATCGCTGATCTTGATCTTGTGAGTGTGTGCTATTCTCCCGCCTATGTAGACATGCAAAGGAGGTGGGGGTGGGGTAGGGGGTTGGGCATCATTGTGTCTTCAGTCTCTTTGTTATTTTTTTTATTCTCCGACCCACTGGATATTTATGGTGTTTGTAAATGAAGCTGTTGATACTGCTGTTTGTTGGCAACAGGTGGCCATACCTTAATTATTAGTGCGTTCCCAGTCAGATGCCAGGAGTGTTTGTTACTGTTGTCTGTTGCAGCATGGCCGTGCCTCTATACTGCGCATCATTTAATTGTTTTAAGAATGATTTATTATGTTTGCTTTGCTAATGGTCTATAGATCTTTGCCTGAGTGAGTGGTTGGCGGGGGAAGTGCTCTGGTGTGGTTTGCTCCTTACTTCCTATCAAACATCTTTCATCCTTATCCCTCCTCCTGTTCTTTGTATGTTACACTCTTGTAAACCTCTAATCTTTGGCTCCTATATGACATATTTGTGGTGCAAAAGTTGTTAAACTTTTACCAAAATTTGACTCTTATCCTCTTTTCCTTTGTATGTTAGTCTTTTGTAACACTGCTAACTTCAGCACAAAACCCCTAAAACTCTTAAAACTGTTATCAAAGTCAGAACTGTTACATATTTTTATTTATGAATGTCTTGTACCATTTAGGAATCTAGACTAAACCGACATCACAATTAACTGCTGCTATTGTTATTATAGTCAAACCTGCTCGCTGTAACGGCCATCTGTATAAGACAGTCACCAGTGCGAACGGTCACTTGTAGAAATTGTGTAATGTTTATAGTGAATATTCATATTAATGGGCCTACATTGTATGAGAAATGGTTTATTTTATTTTAAAAAAATTGATATGGATGTTAGTGGGCTTGATGGTATTCATTTTGAAGAGTGGAATTTTGAAGTTTTGATTCCAATCTAGTCACCTCTGTTGATTTGAGCATGTGGGTTTTTATTTTTGCTGGCTAAGATGTGAGTCTAAGAACAAAAAGAAAGTGTGGGTAAAGATACAAACATTTTTTGTACCTTCTTTTTTTCTGTCTTTCCCTCATAATATGTGGCACAGCACGGCTCTCGTCAATTTTTGGGCATGTAGAGTTATTGGTATCATCTTAAAGCTTGTTCATTATCTTGCTTTGGATAAAAAAATATCCATGTATTTTGAATACAAATTGAGGTATTTGCAAGTGAAGGAGGTGGGGGTCACCTGCTTTCCGAGGTGAAATTTGTAAGAAAATGGCGGGCAAAGATTAGTTATTTTGTTAGCTTGAGAGTCAGTGGAAATGAAAAATTTACATTTGTTGTGCCTTTAACTTTAATCGATTTTCATTAAAATCACACAGAAATGTGTTCTTTAATAGGCATCAAAGGTGTTGAGCCAAAAAACAAAAATTCAATAAAAAAATCACAAACCTACAGAAAATGCCAGGATCTTCTCATTGATTATTTTGACGAGCTTGTGATTTCACCACGCTGCCTCACATGTTATTTTCAAAATTTGTGATAAATTCCTGCTTGTGGTTTGAGAGATGCATCTGATCTGACACTTTTTTTATAATAAACTTTTTTTTCCTCTTCATATTTGACTATTTTGTTAAAGTGGTAACAATTTAAATTCTACGTAGGGCCTACATGAATGTATACATGAATTCTTCCCATTCTTCCCTTGCAGCCACAGAAAATTTCCCACTGGGACAAATAAAGTACTATATCTTGTATGTCTCTTCCCATCTTATATTAATCTTTTCATCATCCTCTATACAACACCATTTTAAAATATTTTTTTTCGTCTTTATTTAGTGCTTTAGAGACGTCAGCACACACTTTTAGCCACCCACTTATGACAACAAAAGCTCAAACGATACGAACAATACTATAGTAATGACCAATGCTTTGCTTTACGACATAGTTTATTCATGTTTTATGTTAATGAACTAACATTAATCATATTTGTCAGGATAATATTTTAATTCAACTGCAATGTTTGGAATTGTTTGTTATGACCTACTGTCTGTCATTTGCATAGTAGGATGATAACAAATTAACCCTTTCAGTAGGCAAAGAATTAAAGAACACATTTCTGTGTGATTTTAATGAAAAACGTTGATTAAAGTTAAAGGCACAAAAAATGTAAATTTTAAATTTCCACTGACTCTCAAGCTAAGAAAATGACTTATCTTTGCTGACCATTTTCTTATAAATTTTACATCTGAAAGCAGGTGACCCCCACCTCCTTCATTTGCAAATATCTCAACTTGTATTCCTGATAAATGGATATTTTTTTACGGCACCTCAGTTGAGGGTGCTACATTAAAATATCTACAATTCAGTATTCAGTCATATATTGATGAATTTATTTGAACACTCACACTATTTGTACTTGGACAGAAAATCACACTTTTATAATGAAAATAAGTAGAAATAAAGCTGGCAAAATTATTGTTCCCAAAACGTCGCTTTTAAAGCGGCGGTCTGCTAAAACACAGAACCAAAAACACTAATTCAGTGGCGAGATGATCCACTGAAATGCGGAACCAAAAGCAACACTTAAGTGACGATCCACAGAAATGTGGAGCCAAAATTGCCTCTGAAGTGACAATCGGGAATCAAAAGAGTTAAATTGAAATGTAGGACCTTATCTGGACCTGAATAGTAGGCTTACCTTATCTGTGTGCAGACCAGACCTATGAGATGACTACAATGATTCAGCATAGCATCAGTGCTGTATAGTTTTGACACACACTTACCGTGATGCATTTTGCTGTTTTCATACTGGAGTTATGGTAGCAGCTCAAGAGTGTCTGACAAGGACTGTGTTTTTTATGATTCATCTTGGGTTGCACTTTCGAAAATAGTTTTAATTACTGTTGGATGGTGTTTCGATATAAGTTCAAATAGAGCATTGCTATACTGAGGGATGCACTTGTCGTTTCAAATTATGTGGTGAATTGGTATCTTTTCACGCCATACTGCAGGAAACTTGACACTGCAGGTAAATGTTAGCCTAATAGAGTTAAATAGTTTCCCGCTCCTAACTCTTTCACTGCCAAATTTTTAAATTTTCTGAATACAGTTTAATTCTTTTCCTGAATTAGACTTTACTAGCATTGTTTTAGGACTCATGGTGGCTTCTTTCAGTTCACTGTTTTATCATCTGTGTATTTTGCTATTACACAAAAAGAGAACCTTGAGGAAGCCAGCACTCATCTCTTCATCATGTGTATTCAGTCGAACCTGGTCTAACGGCCACTTGTATAAGACGATCACTTGTATAAATGGCCACTTCCCATTTCTTCCTTCGAGTATTTTTTTGTCATTATAAAGACACAGTGAATGATGGCCACCTTACTAATACGGCCACTTTTCTCCTCAACAATTGGTGGCTATCTTAGAGAGTTGCGACTGTAATCAAAATGTACAAAAGAGATTCTATTTCTAACCTCCTTGGAATATACTTATCTGTTGTTGACACAGTCAAGCTAAAAAGACAAACAATTGTGTTTATCTTTTAAACTAAGGCAGAAGAGCTGATGAAGCTGCACATTTGTGGCTACGGCTCTGAAAAGAAGCTGCTGTTCTTTCAGTGAAAGAGTTATTTTCACATTTTCACTTCTTACTCAACATATCGTCACTGCACTAGCAAAGTGGCATAACTCAGAGTTGTGCCAAAATGTAACTAGCCTAATGTCTTGTTTAGTGGTACTATCTTTATCTTTTGGTAAAACCATAACCAAAATGCGCTGGCAGTCACAAAAGAAACATGCATGGCAAATTTTACCATCGTTAGATAATAATAGTCTAGACAGTTTTTTCCTTTTATCTCAAAATCAGTAAAAATGAGATGTGCCATTTTGCTAGCGCAATGACGATATTAAATTTTGTGGCTTTCTTTTTTAAAATTTTTTTTGTTGTTGTATAAACTAAAATTTGCTTCCATATTTTTTTTTCACTTTCAGAAAATGTACTGAGCAGTCTCAAGAGCTGTCCCAGGTGCATCTTTGTTGATGTACAGTAACTCTTGTACCGGTGCTTCCCAGTAACAATCAAAACTTGTCAAAGTGCCAGCACTCATAGTCGCTGTTTCGTTTCAGCCATCCACTACCTTAACCCACAGAAATGGTGAGTTTACGGTCCCCAAGTGCCGTCTCGGTACTTCTCAGACTGGCCAGGCAGCATTCAAATGATATCCACTTCCAGTACCGTGCCTTACAGAACATGGCATCGCTTTCTAATTCTAGAGGGCGGGGTAAAAATTCCTACAGTCGTGGCGCCCACCCAAAGATAGCCGCAGCTGCTGCACGAAAGGTCACAGCTAGCTCCCCTTCGTCTGTTTCTTCCCCGCAAGTTGTTGTCCTTTCATCCCTCGCCATGTCAACGTCATCGAAGCAAGTTGTGGCGACTTTGAGCCATCGACAGTCGCAGAGGGATAGGATGTTGAGAAGCAACACAGGAGGAGTTTTTTCTCAGCATCTACGCAGCAACGGTACTGGCCGACCTTTCTCCACTCTGTCACACGGCAGCCGGCAGCAGAAGCATGAGGCTGGTGTGACTTCCCCTCTACCTCAGGTCAGGAGCTGGGAGTCTGTCTAGTTTCACTTTGTCTACAGATTCTTGATAACAATAATAGTAATAGTCAGTCTAGTTTCACTTTGTCTACAGATTCTTGATAACAATAATAGTAATAGTCAAGATCAGCTCTATAGCACCCACTTCCTGGTGGCTGTAGATGTTTCACACAACAAAATAACGTTTCAACAGCTTACACAATGATATGTTTTATGCGTACCTGTTCATTTATTGCGCAACAATCCTTTCAAATACAGGCGCCTGTAGTATATCATGTTCTGACAAAAAACACATACCTGAAAAAAACATCACTGTGGCTGCTGAACACGCTTGTTTTTAGAAGAGGAATCGGACTAGCTAAATATAAGAATAGAATAAGGTCTTCAGACCAGTTTTAAATGTGGTCAGTGTAGGTGCCTTTCTTAAATGATACAGCGGAAGGCAATTTTACTCAAAGGAAGCTGTTGGGGAAAAAGTTGAACCTCCAGTTTTTAAAAAGAAAGATATTGTGGTGCTAGATCATCAAAACACTTACAGTACATTACTTCAACTTTCATAGCCGTAGAATTGAAGCAAGTTTTTTTTGGTACGCATACAAAAAAATGGGCGGGCAAACTAAGGAAATTCATATTGTCTTGTAACTTGTCGAAAATTTCTAAAGCGCAAGTTTTGGTGTGAAAGGTTCTGAATCTGGGAGTTTACCATCTGAAGCTCAGGGACATGGGTTCTAAAATTTTAACTACTGCTGCTCTAAAGTGTAGGCCTAATCATTGTTGTACAAAATCCTGTTTAATTCCATTTTAAAGTGGTGTTTATAAAATACTGTTAGCTTCATTATTGATCATGTAAAAACATATAAGAGTAGTTTTCTTTTACTGCAGTCTGGGTTAAAAAGTATTGATTTTTAATTTTATCATGTTGATATTCTGATACTTTATTCTTTCATATTTGGGATTTTGATTTCATTCATTTATAGTACTTGTACACAAGTCTTTTGAAATTTTTACAATACTTTGATGTATAGATTTTCTACTTTTAGCCCACATGGTACTCTCTTTTTATCTGCTTGTTGTGCTTTGCTGGAGGTCGGAGGGCACCACTGATACATCCTACTTGTGCTGTTCCTTCCTGATCTTGTTCAACTCTGTCTTTCTCTTTTCTGGCACTTCATGACAGGTATGGTGTATATTATATATGCTTCTTATTAATCAGTGTCCATTTTTGTTGTTACTATGTATGTTGAGACCACGTTGTATGCTGTTTTTGTGTCTGCCTGCCCATTCGATGCCAAAAATTCCTTTGCTGTAAACTTTTCATCACTCAATTTCAGGTAGAAACCCCGACAGGAGATGAATACATCTCTGAGCTTTGCAACAACCAGAAGGCTTTCAAGGGTCTAGAGACAGATTTCCCTTGCCTGACTAGAGTGTGAGTGTCCTGAGTAAAAGTAAAAAAGTAAAAGACTTCTTAACTACCTCCCCCCCTCCTCCCCCCAGGCACACACAAACACAACCATTCATACATACCATTGCCACACACACACTCAAACATGCACACACGCACACACATGCACCCGCATGCACACGCACACATACACACGCACACACACACACACAAAGCACCTAGGACATGCTGTAAAGTGTTTATATTCGATATATAAATCCATTTATTATAATTGTTGTTATTAAAATACCCATTCATATTTATTTATACTTGTGTTCATTTCTTTACGAACTCCTTCAAGTACTACTAATTACTTCTTCAGCAAAACCTCTGGACCAGAGCCAGAGTATGACAACATCACCAAGGGATACAAGCTTTTCAGCTCGGAGCAGCCCTTCTCCCTGAGCCTCAACGAGGGCAAACTGCCGCGGCTCGACGTGGCTTATGAGACCTGGGGCGAGCTCAACGAGGACCGCAGCAACGCCGTGGTGATCCTGGCGGGCCTCTCTGCCAGCTCGCACGCTCGCAGCTCCGTGGTAAGATAGGATAAGATAAGATTTGATAAAATAAGATAAGATGAGAGAAGATGATATATGATAAGATGAGATATGATAAGTTAAAATAGTAAGATAAGATTAGATTAGATGAAATAAGATAGATAAAATAAAATAAGATAAAGTAAAATAAAACATAAGATAAATCTTGATTTGTTCAGATGCAGACACATTGGTTTAGTGTTTCACCTCCCTCACACACTCACACACGCACCCATGCACCCACACACACACACACACACACACACACACACACACACACACACAGACACACACACACACACACACACTCACACACACACAGACACACACACACACACACACACACACACACACACACACACACACACACACACAGACACACACACACACACACTCACACACACACACACACAGACGCATACATACACACGCACACACGCCCACACAAACACACACATGCACACATACACACTCAAACACATACACACAAACACACACACTCACACCCACACACAAACACACACCCACACGCACACAAACCCTCACACACAGACACACACACACATAAACACTCACACACACATACACACACACGCACAGATAGGGTTCAGACTGTTTTCCCTGTGTGTGTTTCTAGGACAACATGCGTCCGGGCTGGTGGGAGAAGTTTGTGGGCCCTGGCTGTGCCGTGGACACCAACAAATTCTTTGTTATCTGCCCCAACAACCTTGGTGGATGCTACGGCACTTCGTAAGTGCAGACTAATCTTAACTCTTTATTTTCGGAATCAATAACAACAATTTTATTTTCGGCAACCCGGCTCTCAGCAGTTCATGGTCTGTGCCAGTGAGTCGCTGACAGTGGCTCTGGCACATTCCTTTACGACGGCTTTGACATCAAATTACTTTTCGACAATTGCCAAAAACAGGTCTCTTTTATATAGACTTCATTAATTAGATGAAGAACTATCAAAATAGGTTCACTTGTTTTGATATAATGACCTATTTAGCGACGCTTTTTGTGATTTTTAAAATTTATTACCAAAGAAGGGGCATGGCATAGTGAGTTTACCCCCCCCCCCCCACAGAGATAGAGTTAACCCTTTGAGCCCCTGACCTCCTGAGGCTACCGTGCCTTTCTGCCTGAGCTCTTGAGCGATTCACGTCTTCATTCATATCTTTGTCAGAATCCCATTCCATATCCCACTCAGGGTAATCCTCGATATTACCAGCATCTAATTCAGAAAGATCTTCAAAATAATCAATAATGTCCTGTGTAGTAAACACTGTTTTCTGTGCATGTTTTGTCCCAAGTAGGCCTGTTTGGGGATTGGGTCACGCTCACCGTTGTTTGTGTGGCTAGGCACTCGGATTATTTTATATCTGCTTGCAGTCTAGGGCTGAAAGGGTTAACAATCTATTATATATTTCATGTAGAACAACTAGATGTATATTTTGCTTCGTACTGGACAAGTTTGACTGTATTAGTAATATAAAACCTTCTTTCCTTGAGAACAAGGTTTTATTTTCAATGTTCTAGATATAATTTGTGATTCTTCTGTAGTGTTTGGTATTTTATTCTTACTCACACACACAATAAAAACATCAACTGATCTTTATCCTTTTTTCCTTTTCGACAGGGGACCCTCTTCCATTAATGTGTTGACAGGAAAGGTAAAGAGAAGAACATTTTTTAAATAGAATTATCTGCAGGTGATTGGCGAGTGCTTTGCTCCTTCTCTCCTATCAAACGTCTATTGTCCTGATCTCTCCTTCCTCTTTTTTTGTGTTTGTTACTCTCTTGTAACACCTCTAATCTTTGACACTTATATGACCTTATTGTGTTGCAATTGCAGTAAAACTCTTACTGAAACTAAAATTAAAACAAAATTAAAAAAAAAAAAAAAAAATTTAAGGGGGGGGACACTTGTACCCTCTAAATCAAAGATGTATAGATGCTTGAAAATGATAAAAGTACAGGTAGCACCTGAGAAAAACGCCCTCAAACCTGTCATGATAATATATTTGTTTCCTTTTCAATCAAAGGGAAGTAAGGACTGAAATATTTTATTGTCAATTTTCAGTGCCTGTCCCCTTGACGATCTTCCATCGCAGTGTTTCTGTTCGGTATGACAGTGCACCACCTGTCCAGTCTGACAATTAAAAAAATTTTTTTTGATAGTCTACTAGTCACCAACAATCAACAACCCCTGACCTTTACTAAACCGAAACACTAGTGCTGAACAATTTTCAGAAATGGCTTATAGCAGTTGAAATGTGTGCTACATAGAAGTTTGCTTTGAGAGTTTGTGGACTCTAACCCACCCTTAGCACTGTGGTGTTGTGGAAACCTTTGTAATTCACTCTTTGTTGTTTAATCAACCTTTTTTTAAAAATTGTAAATCACGGCACGGGTTGGCCCAGACAGACCGGCAAGGTGGAAGCAGTTTGCCTCCTATATGATTTAAATAGTGTGAATGGAGTAAAACTTCACAATATACAACCGTTTTTTTGTTGTTGCTTTCCTTTCATGTTCATGTCTATTTTCATGATTATAGGACACAAAACTAGTAGGTTTTATTCTGCTGTTTCTGTCTGTCAGTCCATCTGTCTGTCTGTCTGTCTGTCTGTCTGTCTGTCTACCTGTCTATCTCTTCCCCACCACTAAATGACTATTATTTTGTATATATGGATGTGTTTCTCTTTACTCAAACCCAAACCCCTCACCTTCCCCAGCCATATGGCACAACGTTCCCCATCATCGGTGTGGTAGACATGGTCAATGCCATTTTCATGCTGCTCGACCACCTGGGCATTGATAAGGTGGGTGTAAATATATATTTTATCATGTAAAAATATACATTATCATTTCTTTTACTCTTTTTTATTCCAAGAGTCGTCCACAGGTAATGAAATTTTGAATGTGAAGGTGCCGTTATTGCATTTGCACAGTACCGATAGTTAAAGAAGTAAAGGTAAACCTCTCAGGACCACAAGTTTTGGAAATTATCCTCTATGTAGTTGACACACCTGTGAAATGTAAGTTTTACTGCCTTCACTTTGCATTTGTAAAAAATTGCAATTTACAACTTTCATTATTTTACTTTTAAAAACATTTTCAGGCATTTTCTTAGACTGTTCCACCATGTTCAGTTTACAGTCATGTTGAATGTTCTCCTTAGGTAAAAAATTACTCTTTCTTAACTATCAAACATCTATCGTCCTTATCTTTCCCCCTCCTTTTATGTATTTGTTACTCTCTTGTAACACCTCTAATCTTCGGCATTTATATTACTTAATTGTGTTGTAAAAATGTAAGTGCCTTAAAAGTTTACAAAAACAAAGTTTAAAAATTTATATTTTTTCCTTCTGTTTTTTTGTCCATAGCTTTACGGTTCCGTTGGGTCATCTCTTGGAGGAATGCTGTCTGTGCAGTCTGCTGTCTCCTATCCTGAAAGAGTTGGCAGGTCAGTAAGCTTTGCACGCCTGAACGAAAAAACGAAAGACGGACAATAGGCCTACACTATTTTGGGTGCAATAGATTTCTCTTATTAAACAATTCAGAAATGATTCTATGTGATTTTATTTTATTCTTGTGTTCTGTTAATTTTGTGGGATGGATTTTAGACTGAATGATTCTTTGACTTTGGTTCCAGGCTCAAAATTGTCACTTCAGACGTAGAGTCCTTTTCTGAGGCTAACTCAAATAATTGTAATTAGATGGACATTGCGACCTCAGAGCTTTCTTGTCGTATCTCCATTATACTGAAAATGTGATGTCTTCTTAAGCTCATTCTTTGTTATGAACTGTTTTCACTGCTGAAAAAAGGGAGATACGACGAGAAAGCACCGAGGTTGTGACATGCTGGCATCTGTGTTGTTGAGAATATAATAAGGCTTATATTTTTAGGGTAAAATAAGTCGAAGAAGGTTTGTACTTTTTCTGTTATCAAGTTTTGCCCTTCAGTCTTTTGATGTGTCAGGATCTTTAGACAAGCATGAAACAAAATACTGTGTAAATGTCTAAGACAACCTCCCATTTAAAGGAGAAAAGCGCAGTGTCATCTCATTAAAATGTGAAAAAAAGTAAAGGCTGAATTGGAAGTGGCAGTTTGTACAGACGACTGTTTTTTACTGGTGGCTTTTAGGACAGGTTCGACTGTATATATTTCTTAAACAAGAAATTTTTTACCCTCAATCAAATTTTGCCATTAGATACTTGAACTTACTTCTGGACTTTGGGCACTACTGGTAGCCTGTCTGCGTGTTTCTCTCTTATAGCTTTGCTGAAAGCTTCAAGATATCGACATGGTAGCAAGAAAACTGCACCTTTTAAGAAAATGATCAGTGTTTACTTTCATTGAGTTGTATCTTTCTGTGTCTGTCTGTCTGTTTTAATACTGGTGTTTTACATCCCAATTAACATAATTTATATAATTTAGAAAGCAGGCTTGGACCTTGTCTATCAAGGACAATCCAGGCTGAGAGGTATACAGTGTCTCAGTAGAAAGACGGAGACAGTGGATAAAAATTTTCCCTACAAGGAAATCAAACTCGTGTCCTCTGTGTGTAGTGAGGAAGTGCCTATCGGCTACCCCAGAGAAGCCTGTTATGTTCTCCTTTTTTTCTCCTTTTTACTCAAATTTTTCGTTTCAATTTTTTCCCTAATACTACTAGCGAAGTGAATTTCACTTTATTTTTTATTGTACAAATTTTTCCCATTAGAGGAAATTGTTACTTCCTCCCAGCTTGACTCCGCCTAGTAACAGAAATATGCAATGTTTGACCTTCGATATGAGATACGTGCACAACCTATACTTTTTTCATTATGGAAACTTCACTCAACATAATATGAGTGTTTTATGTGATGTGATATAGGCCAATTGCCTCAAACACTGAATAAACTTATATACTTACTTCCACTACCAGGCTAATCACCATCTCCTCGTGCGCCCAGTCACACCCATCCTCCATCGCCATGCGTTACCTACAGCGTAAGTGCATCATGTGCGACCCCAACTGGAACAAGGGCCACTACTATGACGGACCTTACCCGAAAGTTGGGATGAAACTGGCTCGGTGAGTATGTCTATGATCTGTATGATGCTTTTCCTTGAAGATAGATTCGTATTAGATGGTGTCTGTTGTAGATCGTGGATAACTTTTTTGGACTACAAGGTGTAGCACAATGATAATAGTAATGGTAATAATTATAATGATAATAATAATAATAATAGTAAATAAGTCATGATAAAGATCAATTGTACTTTAGTGATCCTCGTTGGAGAATTTGGAATATAATGATGACATTTATTGTGTACATAAATCCATAGATCTGTAGACAAACACACAGGTTCACTCCAAACAGGCTATTGCTGGTTACTACTGTGCAGCACCTTGGGTTTCTTTTAGCTGGGGTTATTTTGTCGTGCTCAAAGACACTGAGGCTGGCTCAGACTTTACTTGATGGAAAGGAAAATGAGGCTTCAGCTTAATAAGTTAATGTCAGTGGCCTATTTTTATCTTAACCAAGCCTACCCTTACTTATGGAAATCCTGTTGGTGAAACAGTGTGTGATGCTGGTGACCTCTAGAGTTGTTTTTTTGTATAAGCTTGTTCAGGCAGGTTTGAAAGGTAAATAAACTTTAACTTGAGATTCCCTTGGATTCCCTGTGGGTGGTTGGCGGGTGCTGCGGTATGGCTTGCTCCTTCTTTCCTATCGAACATCTGTCGTCCTCATCTCCCCTCCTTCTTTCATGTGTATGTTACTGTCTTGTAACACATAATCTATTCTTCAGCACTTATATGACCTT
>NW_004797293.1:400490-432409 GCF_000002075.1 Aplysia californica | reverse complement strand
TAATAAATAATAATAATTAATGATAATGATCAATTGTACTTTTTTGTTACCCGTGGGAGAATTTGGAATATAATGATGACATGTATTTTGTACATAAATCCATAGATCTGTAGACAAACACACAGGTTCACTCCAAAGAGGCTATTGCTGGTTACTACTATGCACTGTGCAGCACCTTGGTTTTTTTTTCTAGCTAGGGTTATTTTGTCTTGCTCAAAGGCACTGATGCTGGCTCAGACTTTCCTTGATGGAAATGAAAACGAGTCTTCAGCTTAATAAAATGATAAGTTAATGTCAGCAGCCTATTTTTATCTTAACCAAGCCTACCCTTACTTGGGAAATCCTGTAGGTGAAACAGTATGTGATGCTGGTGACCTGTAGAGCTTTATTTCCCTTGTATTCCATGTGGGTGGTTGGCGGGTGCTCTTGTGGGGCCTGCTCCTTCTTTCCTGTCAAACATCTGTCGTCCTTATCGCCCCTCCTTCTTTTTTGTGTATGTTACTCTCTTGTAACACATAATCTATTCTTCAGCACTTTATGACCTTATTGTGTTGCAAGTGCTGTAAAACTCTTACTAAAACTAAACTGTATGTATTCCGTGTACAGGGAGATTGCGACCATCACCTATCGCAGCGGCCCCGAGTGGAACGAGAGGTTCGGCCGAGAGAGGATCAGCAGCGATCCACCCTCCCTGTGCCCCACGTTTCTCATCGAGTCCTACCTGGAGCACCAGGGAGAGAGCTTCAGCACAAAGTACGACCCGAACTCGCTGCTCTACATGTCAAAGGTGAGCTGCACTCCCCTCCTCCATAGTGTGATCTTGCACTCATGCACAACACATACTCACAATTGTGCACAACACACGCATACACACACACACACACGTGCACACACACACGCACACGCATTCACACACACATACACACACACACACACTCACGCTCACACACACACACACTCACACACACACACACACACACGCACACATATTCTCTGCTATGGACTCGTGTACAAGCTTTTTGTGGTGCAAGAGACATAAATGAGTAATTTGTTTTCTGGTTTGCTGTTGGCTTTTTACTGATGTGTATAGTTGGTCTGTTTTCTAATGTGGTGTTTTTCGTCTTTTTCTTTCCCAGTTTTGCTTTTGTTTTGATATTCACCTGGTGAAATAGGGCAGTTTTGTATTGTTGCCTTGAACTACCTCTCAAGGCTTCCTTGTTCTTTTTATATGCTGACCTCTTGTCTCCTTATTATGTGGTCAGGCTTATCATCCTGTCTCTTCTGCCAGAGTTGGGGTGCCTTTCAGGTAACCTAATCTTCCTTTTCTACTTTTGTTGTATTTTGCAGAAATGGCATACTTGACATGTGAACTTTAAAAAATAAAGCAACCCCAATAATAAACAAACAAAATACAAAAAATAATGTCTTTTCTGTTCATATGTCTTCTATTACAATCCATTTCCTATGTGACAAAATAGAAGCTGTTGGTTGACTTCGACATCAGGATGACCTTGACCTTGGATGTTTTACACATTAAAACAAATTTCTTTCTGTCCCCAGGCAATGGACATGTTTGATATAGGGGAGAACTACGGCTCTCTGGAGGAAGGTCTCGCCAACGTCGCCTGCCCGGTCATGGTCATCGGTGTTCAGACGGACATCCTGTTCCCAATCTGGCAGCAACGACATCTGGCTGAGGCGCTTCAAGCTGCAGGTCTGCTGGGATATTTAAACTTTTTAAACTATTTATATTTATCTATTTATTTTTCACTCCTTTCAGTATCTGATTTTGTCAAAGTTAGAGTCTGGAGGATGAAGAGAAATTATAGTTTACCTGGGTTTGCTTTTTTTTTCTTTTCTTTCTTTTCTTTTTTTTGTTGTTGTCTTGTTAGATTGTGTTGATTTCTGGCAGGAGAGACAAACACAGACAGAATTTTATTTTTTAGCTGAGGTCTGCTGGAAGGGGATTTGTTGTTTAACTTTTAATGTCACAGCAGGAGAGACTGACATAAACCTTATGAAGCTGGTCTGCTGAGTTATTTGTGAAGCGTTCTGACAAAATGAGTTGCTTTTCGGATTTAAGCCTTAAGGAAATAGATACATCACACTTAAGGTGATGTTTTTACAATTTATAAGTAAGAATTAATAAAAGATAGGTTATCGTTAATGAATATAATGGCATCAACGGAAAATCTCAAAATTTGACCCTAATGTTGATTTTTGGCCAATATCCATTTGTTGATTGCGAGAAGTAACTCATTTTGTCAGTATGCCTCTCATTGGGGTTTTTTTGGTTCCCAACCTGCTTTCTGTGTCAGATTTTGTTGTATTTAGAGGGCTGGGGTTTGAGTTTGAGTTATGAGAAGCGCATGGACATAGGACCTACAAGTGACGCGCCCCAAGGTTATTGACTAAGAGGAGGGTTGATGTGGGATCCAGGAGCCATGTCTTCAAAATGACTTAGTGGCCTGTCTTTAGAATAATTGTTAGTGTTTTAATAATGCGTTATACCTCGCACTATGTCCTAAAATGTCCGTCCACAGGCAATGAACAGGTGACATTCTATGAGCTCAACTCTATGTATGGACATGACACCTTCCTCCTGGACCTCAATGGTGTGGGGGCAGCAGTCAAGGTCAGTGTCTGAGTAATCACTCTTTTCCTTTTTTTATTCTTTTGTTTTGTGCAGGTCAGGTGGTGAAATACACACGCTCTCTCATTTGCACTATTTTGCTCTCTCAGCCTCTCTTTCTGTCTCTCAGCCTCTCTCTCTCTCTTTCTCTCTCTCTATCTCTGTCTCTCTCTCTCTATCTCTGTCTCTGTCTCTGTCCCTCTCTGTCTCTGTCTCTCTGACTCTCTCAATCTCCATTGTCTTTCTCTGTTCGTCACCCACAACACACTCACACAGACACACATACACAAGCAGAGAGAGAGACTGCAAGGAAGTGTTAGCCTGTAGCATAAATGTCCTTTCGTTCAGCAAATTATTAGAACGCGTGGAAAGACAGCTAGCAAAATCCTGTTGTCTCATAAAGAGAGGTACACACACATAAGGCCTCAGGACGAGACATCATTCGTACATTCACTCGAACAGGTTGACGACTTTCCCTGAACTCTCACTCATGAACTCACGTACTACACATAACAACACACAAGGTTAGTCGCCACAAGCCTTAAGTTCCTTAACTAAGGAAGCCGAGTACATTTATAGTTAGTCAAAAACTTACAAACAGCAGAAACAAACTCTTCTCATCAGGAATTAATAGCCAGATCGGTGTGTAGACAGCAGTGTCAGTCCAGTTAGATGTGATCTCTAACTATAAAAGCTTTGCAAGTTCAAAGATGAATGGCTGTAGAACCAAGATTGCATTTTCAAAATGTTTACCCAATTTATGGGTGGTTGAAGGGTGCTTTTGTGTGGTTTGCTCCTTTTTGTCTATCAAACATTTATCATCCTTATCTCTCCTCCTTTTTGTCTATCAAACATTTATCATCCTTATCTCTCCTCCTTTTTTTCTATCAAACATTTATCATCCTTATCTCCCCTCCTTTTTTTCTATCAAACATTTATCATCCTTATCTCTCCTCCTTTTTGTCTATCAAACATTTATCACCCTTTTCTCTCCTCCTTTTTGTCTATCAAACATTTATCACCCTTTTCTCTCCTCCTTTTTGTCTATCAAACATTTATCACCCTTATCTCTCCTCCTTTTTGTCTATCAAACATTTATCACCCTTATCTCTCCTCCTTTTTGTCTATCAAACATTTATCACCCTTATCTCTCCTCCTTTTTGTCTATCAAACATTTATCACCCTTATCTCTCCTCCTTTTTGTCTATCAAACATTTATCATCCTTTTCTCTCCTCCTTTTTGTCTATCAAACATTTATCATCCTTATCTCTCCTCCTTTTTGTGTTTTTTTACTTTTTTTAAACACCTGTAATCTTCAGCTTTTATATAGGACCTTATTGTGTTGCAAGTGCTTTAAAACTCTTACTAAAATAAATTACTCAATTCCCAAATGTTCTGTGTCCTGTGATCACGAGACTCCTACTTAAGGAGTAAGCCTACCCATTATACTGACCTCGATTTCTTTGGTTTCAGGGATTCCTGGAAACGGAGCAGAGAGAAACTGGTTGGCTTACAAAGCACAAACTCCGACACCAGGAACGCAAATCATTCTAAAAACGTCTAGAGACTCAAATGTTTGTCAAATCCACTTTCCATCAAAGAAAGTCTTTTGATTAGATGCAATGATGAGGATTGTCACCTAGGGCTGAGTTGAAAAAGTTCCAAAATTTTTTCAAGGTGATTTTATTTCACCGACAGGAACTTGACGGTATGAAAATTAAGAAGCCTATTGACTATTGTATAGAGCCTTCCATTCCATTCACCAGGAAGACCTTTGTCACCTTTGAGGTCCTTGACAATGAGATACTCTAAAATATATATTTTAAAAACTTTTGCTGAGATATGATGCTCACAATGTACCCAAAACAACATGTTTTACATTTTTATAGTAAATGAATTGAAAAGTTGTATATATTCGATGAGTAATTTTTTTCCCCCACTTTTTGATAAATTGATATACCTCAAGTCTATCAAATGAAGAAGAAATTTGTGCAGTACCGGCACATGTCTTTGAGAGGCAGCTTTCACAGTATCTCTTTTAGAAATATCTTTTTGCCTATGACTCTGTGTTTTTCTCTCCAGTAAGAAAAAAAAAAGAAAAGAAGCATAAACAAGATATCTTTTAAACAGCTTTTCTCTTTGATGTTCTTTAAAGTCGCACTGGAAAAGTGGAGAAGACGGAATACCTTTTGCTGCTCTATTACCTTGGCTGGATGTTTTGTTTATTTTTAAATATCTGTCCAATGAAAACCAGGGCTCACATATTTCCACTCTGGGCAAGAGGTGCAGTTCTGATCTAATGAGAAGTGTACAATATGTGTGTGTTATGACACAGTGGAATTGAGTGTTTGTCAATTTTTGGGCTTATGGAATTATTAGCATCATCGTGAAACTTGTTCATTTGTCTTGCTTTTGATGAAGAAAAAAAACCCACCATTGTATCTTGAAGAGAAGTTGAGATATGTGTGATTGAAGTGGGTGGGGATTGCCTGGTGTCAGAGGTAAAATTAGCGAGAAAATGGTTTCCAAAGTTTGGTGACTTCCTAAGCCTAAGTTCCCTTAGAAACTGCTAATTTTATATTTATTGTGTCTTTAATGTATTTCAGTAATATTGACTTAGAAATGTGTACTTTTGAATGGATGGAAAAAGTATTTAGCCAACAACAAATTCTTTGATCCCCTAGAAATTACCCAAGGGGCAGGAAAATGTCTGTTTCTTCAATGTCATTATTTTGACAAGTGCCTGATTTCTCCACAATGTCACTCATCGAATTATTAGAATGCTCAGTGGAGTGTTTGAATATATACAATTTTCTAAAGTGCCATTACACATTGCATGTGATTTTTAATAAATTGTGATGTGTATTCTATGCTGGGTATCACTACGCCACACTGTCCATATCATTTTATTGATGGTATGGTAAGTAGGAGGAGGTTACAGTTTCTTTCTTATCTTTCAGCTAGCATTTTTTCCCCCTGCACATGCTTGTCTTATTGTTCACTAAGCAAATACTGTAGGACTTTGCTGCAGTTACAAATAATATTGTAGGGAAACAAAAGTCTCACTTCTCTAGATGTGTTAAATTGTTATTCCCATACAAGTGGGAAGATGTGTTGTTATTCCCATACAAGTGGGAAGATGTGTTGTTATTCCCATACTAGTGGGAAGATGTGTTGTTATTCCCATACTAGTGGGAAGATGTGTTGTTATTCTCATACTAGTGGGAAGATGTGTTGTTATTCTCATACTAGTGGGAAGATGTGTTGTTATTCTCATACTAGTGGGAAGATGTGTTGTTCTTCCCATACAAGTGGGAAAGTGTAGTGTGAGGAAAGCTTGGTGGATGTATTTTTAAAATAGAGCCATGCCAAAATCTGGCTGAGCCAAGTTGTAAATTGTGCTCCATTCTAAAGTTAACAGTTCTGAGACCCTTTGTTTCATTCCCCAAACGGAAACACTTTTAATGATTTTATTTATCTATTTAAAAAATTATTGTTGACTTAGTTTTTTTAAACCAGTCATTAAAGTATTACAGAGTTTGTAATAAAAAGATCAGAATAATTCAGAACCTAATTGATTTTGATTTTGCTTGTTTTTGGGTTTTTTTTAATAAGCCATTATAGAGCTTGTAAACATTTTAAAATATCAGTACTTGATTGATTTTGCTTTTGCTACCTTGTGGCTTTTGGCTTTTAACATTTTTATCTAATACTAATTTGGGGTAAGTTCGTAGTGAAGCTAACAATGGCAGAGATAGTTCTATTAGTCAATCACGCTGGCTTGTGTTCTTCTGATGCTGCGCAGTCTTACTCGGGATGCTGAGGTTGGAGATGTGCTTTTCACAGCCCAAAAAATTAGCTTGGATTTGAAAAGTCTAATGACTCTACTTTGTCGTAATATTAATATCATTTGTTCATTTCATAATTGCTTCGTTTGGTATGGTTTTGTTTTGTTCAGCTCTCTGTAATTAATTCGTCTGTGGTCCCTAGGCCCCCGCCCCCCACAGAACAAACAAAACCAAATGTGAGGCAGCGTGGTGGAATCAGGCTCTCGTCAATTTTTGGGCATGTAGAGTTATTGGTATCATCTTAGAACTTGTTCACTTGTCTTTATTTGGACGCAAAAAATATCCATTTATCTTGAATACAAGTTGAGATATTTGCAAAAGAAGGAGGTGAGGGTCACCTGTTTTCAGAGGTAAAATTAGTGAGAAAATGGTCGCCAAAAATTAGTTATTTCCTTAGCTTAAGAGTCCGTGGTAACTGAAGATTTACATTTTTTGTGCCTTTAATCAACGCTTTTCAGAAAAATCCACACAGAAACGAGTTCTTTAATGGGCATGAAAGATGTTGTGCCAAAAAACGAAAATTTGATAAAAATTCACGAACCTGCGGAAAAATGCAAATTTCTTCACTTTGAATATTTAGACGAGAGCCTGATTCCACCACGCTGCCTCACAAATTTGTTTTTGGTTTGGTTTATTTAATGGTCAGTTCTAACTCATGGTCTGAACGATTACTCCCTTGTGCTGTCTCCTTGACATGTTTGTTTAATTACATGCATATATATGTATACACAGTTGCTTCCAAAAGATGATTCACAAATGCTTCCTTTTTATTTCACTGCCGGTGTCTATAACCATTCCCATAACCAACTTTCTATCTTTCAGGATCCACAATCATGTTTTGAACTTAACCGTATTTTTGTGTTTGTTCATGTGTAAATGGGCACTTCCAAAGCTTCGGTAACCATAGGGAAATATTTGGTCTTCAATTACGACGGCTGAAGTGTTTTGTTTTCATTGCTAGTAATGGGGGTTTTTTTATGTGAAGAGAAACATAATTTGTTTACTTAAAGCTGACTCTGAAAACAAAAAGGAGGATCTGTCCATGTTCATATGTAAATATGTTGTTAATAGCTTGATTGCCATACATCAGCTGCCCAATATATAAAGGTTACGCTTACTTAGTTTCACCAGGATTACTTCGAGTTTTTATCGCTTGGCTTATTTCTTAATGTAACTGAAGCTTTCTGGTTTTGCATAACATTATTATTATATATAGATATCTAGTGTATTGCGTAGTTAACACTGTTTGCAAGTTTCAGTGCCTTGTTCACTTTCTCGAAAGATAGCCAAATGAATATGAGATTTTCCTCACTTCTCACAGATGGGAATGGGTACCAGGCTATAGATCTGGCGAAAGATCTTGTCAGTTTAAAAATGTTTAATTGGTTGCTTGCACTGTATGCTTCCTGGAAAACAGATAATTTTTCCGAGTGTTCTAGGATCTGGAGGAGTAATAAGATGGATGGTAAAGTGCATGGAGCTTATTATTGAACACGGATGTGCACAAACTATTTACCCGGTATTTATTATTATATATGCTATTTTGATGCTTAGTTTTCCTGTATGATTTAAACACAGTAGTTGTAAATTATATCATCTATTTAATGTTACGAAGGTTGACAAGTCATAAAGAGGGTCTTCTTTAGGCATCAAAGTAATTGTGTAGTATTTTGTGTATGTTGGAAAGAAAAAACATTTTTTCTTGTGTGAGAGTCGGTTTTTTGCTTCAGTTTTAATCTATATCCTTACAGAAATGTACAACTCAGCTGTGTGGCACAGTACATTCCAGAAGCATTTACTTGAGTTTTGTTTTAGTAGTTTTACTCTCTTATCACCAAAGTTGGGAATTATTTTTTGCTACGGAAATGTCAATCTTTTCCTCATCGTTAAGAATCTTAGCCTCTGATAAAATATATGCGTAAATACCTCCATTATTTAGGATAAAAAAACCCAGCCCTTAACATCAAGGCTACCGCGATGTTGGACCCACGAAGAATAGAGTCTGGATGGGCCAAATAGGTCAAGGTCAAGTAAGTTTCCAATGGAGGGCTGAAGCAGACTTTTACCTAAAATCCCATTTCTAGCACTTGTTGGCCTTCTCTGTTGTTATGTATATATATATAATATATATATACACATATATATATATAATATATATATATGTATATATATATATATATAAATATATATAAATAAATAAATATATATATATATTTATTTATTTATTTATATATATATATTATTTATGTATATATATGTATATATATAACTCATTTGCATTATCAGTTGTCTACAATTTGGATAGAATTGCTCAATTACATAAAGTGTTACTAACCTTTGTTGTCTAATTTTTCCTCACCTCAGCCACATTAAGTATTGTACTATTTCTCCTCAGAAATGGCATCAAGTTTCAAATTGTAGCATCATGGTTGTTTTGAAATATTATTTTAAATTCTTACTCCATGATTAAATAAAGAGTATTCAAAAAATGTGTTTCTGTCTCTAGAGTTGATTTTTGGTTTAGTTTATCTTTTTTTAGGTCCCAGCACCCTTTCTTTACATTTGTGACGACGTGGTGGAATCGAGCGCGCATCAGTTTTGGGGCATTTGATGTTGTTGGTATCATCTAAAAGCTTGTTTTATTTGTTGATCTTTCAAAGGAAAAATTACCCATCTATCTTGAATAAAAGTCGAGCTATTTGCAATTGAAAAAGGTGGGGATCGCTTTGATTTAGAGGTAAAATTTACACCAAAAAATTGCTGTCGAAGTTTGGCGACTTCCGTAATTTGAGAGTCGTTGAACTGAAAATTTAGATTTCTTGTGCCTTTAATCAACGTTTTATAGTAAAATTCACACCAAACTATTTTTTCAATGGACACAAAAAGCATTAATTAAGCCAGAAAACAAAAATTAATTAGAAATTGCCAAAAGGGCAGAAAAATGCCAGTTGCTTCGATTTCACTACCTTGACAAGCACCTGATTTCACCCATGACGCCTCACATTTATAAAAAGATGAACGGTTATAGTGGTTTCAAGTCTAACACGCAACGTACAGTATTAAAATGGGTTTTTCAAAAACTGCCCCTTACTGCAAAGCCAGAATGGATTTTTCTTTTTTCAATGTATCATCAAGTGTTGCACAGCGAAGTTTTGACACAAGTGATACTAGATGTACTAGTACACATATACCGGGCCATCTTGGCAGTCTTGGAAAGAGCCAAGCCGAGACGAGTTGGAGGGCCGTCGGGGTGAGCGTGGAAGCCTGGGGAGCGATCATGGGTAGATCCGCCCCGGGTGCAGATATTGGTGGTAGTAGCAAATAATCGAATATTATGTAAAGCAGATCAACACATTTTAGTTTTAGTAAGAGTTTTACGGCACTTGCAACACAATAAGGTCATATAAAAGTGCCGAAGATTAGAGGTGTTACAAGAAAGTAACAAACACAAAAAAAGAAGGAGGGGAGATAAAGACGATAGATGTTTGATAGGAAAGAAGAAGCAAACCACACCAGAGCATCCGCCAACCACCCACAGATCAACACTGTATCTTGATAAAACCACAAGGAGAGCGGGTGGAGAGAGAATGTGTGACAGCACAATACAACAACCTAGTCTGCGACTGCTGCTTCCTCTCCTCTTAATTCACACCAACAAAGTTTCGAACCCAGGCACTTGGGCATGAGAGGTAACAAGCACACATTTAACACTTAACATTACAAGCCCTTGTACAAAACTATGTCCATATAATTCAGTACAGCTTCCACTTACTTTTATTTCGACTACAAATAATTACCACAAAATGGTGAGAATGAAAGACAATGCAAGCAGAATGATCACATCATCAATATTCCTGTATTAAATTATTACAACCAAAATATACCTTGAAGTTAAATGGTTAAAAAATACTGGCAGGTGTCTAAAAAAAACATCTCAGATAAAACTGTATGGCACATTCAAAATGGAGTCACATGATGAAGAAAGACCTAGGCTTGTCAATGCTTTTCGGACAATTTTCTCTCACTCTCAGAAACCGATAACAGTGGAGCCAGCTTATGAATTTGTTTTATTTTTTTTTGTTTTAGTACTAATACTTAGAGTTTAACAGCACTTGCAAACACAAATAGGGGAGGCTCTCGTGGCCTAGAGGTTAAGGTGTTGGCCTCTCATTCAAAAGGTCCCGGGTTCGAATCCGGGTAGCGACCGAAAAATGTTCTTCTCTAAAATTGTCCCCTTTCACCTTCTTTCCTGCTCTCTAGCAATGTTCTGTTGTCTGCTTTCATTTCCACTTTCTGCCCCCACATCCTCACCTCCTTTGCCCCCTCCTCTGGGCTCCTGACTCTTTCTGCAGTCTTTCTACTGCTACTCCTTGGCTCCTCCTTACTGCTGTCTTTCTGCCACACCCCTGATCTTCTGGGAGGAAAGATCTACACCTAGCCTTCTCGAACAAGGGCGAAAAATCTCAGAGGGCCCGTGTGCAAGTTGCGCACGTTAAAGATCCCTTGGTGGTCTTAAATCGATAAGAGTAGGCTTCGGCCGCCACCTGAGCAAAATTCAAAATTTCCTACCAACTGAAAATATTAGGTGCGTCCCGCGCGCTCATATGACCTTATGCAGTTGCGAGCGCCGTAAAACACTTTACAAAAAACCCCCAAAAAACACACAAGTAGGTCATGCAGGTGCCCAAGATTCGAAATGTTACTAACTAGAAAGTAACATACAAAGAAAAAAAGGACATGAGGACAATTATAAAAACGATAGGTGTTTGATCGGAAAGAAGAAGCAAACTACACCAGAGCACCCGCCAACCACCCACAAGGACAATTTTATAGATGTTTGATAAGAAAGAAGGAGCAAACCACACGGAAGCATCTGCCAACCACGAATTTGTTTGCGATAAAAATTACAGACTATATTTATTTAAAGTTGTTTGTTTATTTGAGTGAAGAGAAGCACATCGACACAATAACGGTCTTGATTTAGTGCTGGGAAAAAGTAAAGCATGCAGACAAAACCAACCGTAGGTTAGTAAAGAAGTAGGATCTACCAGTGGCGCCCTCCACACACCTGTGGATTATTAGCAGTACATAATGATCGTGATCCTTGATCCAATTTTTGAAAGGCTGCGCTCATGAGTAAAACATTTCAGGACCGCAAAAGACAGTGTTAAAACTGTGAGATCAAAGAGTCGTACATATTCGATGATACATGAATATAAACAGTCGGGCACATATAACTGGAACACGTCATGCACTGAAAATATGTTTGACACACCCATAACCCGGATTAACTGATATCGAAAAATTAAAGTAAAGAGATATCAGATTCTACGAGATATCTGTGATTTCAAGTTTTCTGTGTTTTTGTTAACTGTGCCTGACTGTATTGACAGACAGAAAGATAGCACTCCTGGAAGCCAAAGAAAAACAAGAAAACATTCCGCTTCAGTGATACTGATATTGACAAGACAACATACCTGCACGCCAAGGATAATAAAACCCGGATAACATTCTATTTCTTCTTCTGTATCATTACTTACAGGCTTAATTAAAAGAAAGAAATTAATGTTTTACTTTTACATCTATTCAAAACAAAAAGTCAGGCAAAAAAATGACATGCTACAGAAGCAACAGCAAAGAACTTAAACGATGCAATGAATATCATTTCCAGTTAATGGTTTATTTTATTAAATATACTGAGCTCCACTGTTCATCTTTCAGGAGACAGACTGCAGCATAACAAGTCCAAACCATAGTCCGGGGGGTGAAGACTTGTTAACCCTATCCGTACACCTGGGGTCATTTTTTAACTCGGAGGTTGTATTCTTCACATTTTAGAATACTTCTAGAGCGAAGATCTCTTTGAAACTTTCAGTATTTCTCAAAAAAACATTTCGACAGACTGCTATGCAAAGCGTACAGATCGGATTAACGAGTAAATTACCTCTTTGGAAACTGAGGGCACAGAGTTCCCTACGGCGTATGGATACGATAGTAAAACATAACGTACAGATAGGGTTAAACACCCCCTGAAATAGTAATATGCTGCAATGCAATGTTGAATGGCATCAAGAGGAAAGAGACTGCATGCAAACAGAGATTCCAAAACAACTGAGCAAGTTATCGTGAAAGAGTCTAATAGAGATTAATGAAAGAAAATACAAAAATACGTATAAAAAAAGAATTACTTGCAGGGTCTGGCATGCACATAGCAAAAAGATTTTCAGATCCTAAATTTTAGCAGAATATGTATATACAACAATACTCTTTGTACCGTCTGTAAAACACATACATAACGAACATTCTGCTCCAAATTATTTGTTCATAGTATACTATAGGCCTACTTTCAATTACCAATATCTGTCCTCATTCGCCAAACATTGGCCACACAGTGAACAAACTACCCAAACATTGGCCACACAGTGAACAAACTACCAACATGTACACACAGACAACTGAACATGAACATTCTGCTCCCCACACTGTCCAACAGGTCAAACATTGGCCACACAGTGAACAAACTACCCAAACATTGGCCACACAGTGAACAAACTACCCAAACATTGGCCACACAGTGAACAAACTACCCAAACATTGGCCACACCGTGAACAAACTACCCAAACAATCTGTTTAATTTATAGCTTGTGTGTGTGCATTAGAGAAGCACATTGACACAATAAATAATTGTCATTTACTACCGGGAAAGGGTCAGACAGACAGACAGAGAGAAATAACAGAGGTGAACGGAAGTAAAGAAGTAGGACCTATCAGTGACACCCTCCAACCACTTATTTAATTAATAGCAAAAGAGTGTCCCGCACAAAGAACTAAAAAGAAATATCAAGGGCATGAGATTCTTCAAACGGTCATAAAAGTTTTGAAGCTTTAAAGCATGTTTTACCTTTAAAATTAACCAGTTGTTAACCCTTGATAGAGAAGACAGATCTCTGTTAAACCAAGTTCTTTCTGTGGGACCAAGTTATTGTGCCAAAAAGGTTATCAGATCCATGAGACATGTCACATTCATATTACCCCAGGAATGATAGAAAGTTTGACATAAAGAACACCAATAAAATATAATACAGAGGAGTCTGCATAAACTAAACACAGTTACACCAAAAACAGAGGGAAAACGAAAGTCTTTGATTTGAGCAGCCATTTTAAAACTGAAAACCAGACTAAACCAAATAAAAATTTGACGGTCTTCAGATTTTTGGTTCATCATAGACACCACCGTATATCATATAGTGTATAGCTTGTATATCCTCAAACATTGTCAGATTAAAAAGAGAATAATCAAATAATAATATATCAGAAAGTAAACATAAGCACTGCAGGTTTAATTGACCTTAATATAATAACCGAACCCATACCCTTTCCTGTAGTTTTTCCTTCAGGTAACTCAGTCATAAAACAAACACGATGAAATATTTAACCAAAAAATAGGCAAGAGCTACCAGCCCAGTCGTTGAACATTTTGTTCTTGTTTTTCCCCAAATTTCTTTCATTTGTTTGTTATTTTTTTTCCCTCCACAAAAGTTGTTGTGCTTGTTTTGCTTAACTTAAATACTAAATAAATGAAGATTCCAGTGAACAGAACAGATCAGTGCCACATTTTAAGAAAGTGGAGAAGATTGAAATTCAAAGTTTGAAATTGAAAGTCTTTATCTCTTAGTCGGTATACATTCCTTTCACTTTTACCTTACCATAGCACCCGATTTGGTGGGTTATCTGAGGGTTATTTTGCTAAGAAGAAAGTTCAATTTTTAAAGTAGACTACAACAGGAGAAAAAAACTTGTTTTGAAAATAATTGTGACTAGCCAGGTTCCTCCCCTGGATTCTTCAGACGAAAATGGAACTGAATTTATGTTAAATGATATGACAAAACTCCTCTGAAGATAGTCTTTGGCACATTACACCAAAAAATTGGTACAAAAAGAAAGTGGAAGAAAAAGGTAATTTTAAATAGCACTATATAGAACCGGTTATCCTGCCCTGGGGAATGTTAGCAAACTTCAGAAAACTCAAACACACAAACACCTTTCCTTATCATGGCTTATGAGCTCTTTCTGCAGTCTCTCACAAAGCATAAAGAAAACAAAAAAGCTTCTATCCATATATACGTGAAGCTGGACAGGACATTGAAATTAAAAAGGTGGAAACAAAATAGAAAAGAAAAAAAAATAGCTGTTCAGTGGCTGCATTTGTGTTTTCAATCTCAAAAACGCAAAATGCATGATGTACATTTCAGTCATGAGTGAGCATAGTAAACCTTGGATACACACTTAATGTCACAAAATTAAATTTGTGCTTAAAGTTAAAAAAAACAAAAAACAAACCAAGGTAAATAAAGCAGATATTACAATGTAAAAATTGTGTGTGAAATGACATACAAATTTAAATAACGGCAAGTTCGGTAAATCTACAAAATTCAATATGTTTATCCGTTAATACAAACACAGTATGCATTTAAATTATTAGTCATTTTATGATGCAAACAAAAACATTCCAGCAAATTCAAACCCTCAACCTTTACACTGCAGATGCCGGTAAAGAAGAATAGAATATATAATATGACTTTTTTTTTTTTTTAAGAATCATTTAAAAAATCGAACACTTCAGGACCAATAATATTTGTCCGTATTTTCACGTGAAAGAGTTTGAACCTACAACTAAACTGTTTCGTCTTAATAACAGGGAGGCTAAAACGATTTTTGAAAAAAAACCAACTGAAAATGAGTGGAGCATCACATCGCACCTAAAACAAACATTGTAAAGCTTTTAAATGAGCACACAAAAACATCTCTCTTACCTCTCCCCTTTCTTTTGCAAGGGTACGGGGCGGACTTTGTTTCACCAATTCCAGTAATATTATATATCTGTCTTGAGAAGAAGGACCTTATGTCAGTGGCCTTCTTCTTCAGGGATGCCAAATGATTTTTGAAAAAAAACCCAAAAAACTGAAAGTCTGAAAAACCTGAGATTTGGCATCCCTGTAATAAAAATAATGAACGGTTCCCATTGTGCTTTCTAATAGTTAAAGTAAGAAACTAAAAAAGACTAAAACAGTCAAATAAGCAAAACCATCAAAAAAATCCAAATAAATGGAGTGTGAATTTTTATACATTGCAGTTGAGGTGAATTGGAGTCTGTCGAGAGTCCACGCAAAAAATGTCACATTTCAAACACGATTCAAAAACTTCACACAAACAGAATCAACCTAAGAACCAACAACACGAACTACACCGGGATCTACGGTGTAGCGGTCAGGCATTCCGATATCACTCGCAGTAGATGTGAGTATAATTCAATTATGAGGGGAGGTTGGTTTTTTTTTAAGAAGAAGAACCCCCTTCTATCTGCTGGGATGTTGTATCTCAGGATCTACGAAAGATCTTGTCAGTTTTTTAGGGTTTGAGCGCTTAATGAGCTGCTTGCACTGTATACTTCCAAGGAAGCTGAAAATGTTTCTGAGTGTTCTACGGTCTGCTGGGGTAATAAATTTTACAAAGCGCATAGAGCTTGCTGTTGAGCAGGGATATGCGCTGTACAAATGCTATTTATTATTATTATTATTATTATTACCATTATTATTGTTATCATTATCCCTCTCAGTGTGGGTTGGCCCCGATAGGCAGGTTCAAAGCAGCCTGTTTCCCAAAAGCCAAAAGGTCTAAATAGCGTCAATTGGTGGAAATCATTACAACTACATTTTTACCCCCCAAAAAGTACAAAAAGGCTTGATATAACTATCTAAGTCTTCAAAGCTCAACTTGATTTACCAAAGCTATCAACAGAAATATATGGCTTGCATTGTTTACTTGGCTTCAGCTTCTAGCATTCAAAGATATCATCAATGATTCACAACACAGAATATGTAAAAAGGAATCAACTGAGCACACAGAAATTATGAGCATGGCAACAAATCTCTCAAAACATAAAAATACAAGCATCTAAATATTACAGTTTCTATGGCACATTAAAAGCTGATGGCACACTCCAAACCGGTCCATATGAAATTTAGAAATATTTATATAAAAAGTTATAGAAAAAATTCCATTAGGCAACACCGTCTTGAGGGTACACACTATTGAATCAGAGACAGTTTACAAATACTTTATGATAAAATGTCCTGAATATCACACATGGGAATACAAGAATACAGAAAACCTTAACACCAAAGAACATGAGCTGTGTAACATGGACAACTACTGGGTGGCACCAGGAGATCCTGTACCTCAACAGGTAGAACCAAAGTCAGTCTCACAGTCACAACTACATGTACTTTTGGCCGCGAGCACTGAGCCATGGTGTGACATAAACAAGTATGAATGTCATGATGCGGTGGAATCAGGCGCTCGTCAATTTTTTGGCATATAAAGCTATTGGTATTATCTTAAACTTAAACTTAAAGCTTGTTCATTTGTCTTGGTATTATCTTAAACTTAAAGCTTGTTCATTTGTCTTGCTTTCGATGAAAATATCATCCCATGTATATTTAACAAAAGTCTAGATCTTTTGGATTGAAGGTGGATGAAGTCACCTGATTTCAGAGGTAAAATGAGAGAGAAAATGGCCCCCAAAGCTTGATGACTTCCAAAGCTTGAGAGTCCTTAGAAACTGTAGGTTTACATTTTTGTGCCTTTAATCAGCATTTTTCAGTAAAAGCCTCACAGCAAATTGTTTTTAAGTGAAGATGAAAGGTATTGAGTAAAAAAAAGAACATTTGTCAAATTTGACAGAAATTGCCAAACAGGAAGAACAATGCCATTTTCTTCAATTTCATTTTTTTGACGAGAGCCTAATTTCACCATGCTGCCTCACAAGTGGAAACCATTCACGTTAATCTCAGTAAAATTTGCAGCAAACTACTAGGCTGGCAGAAAAATAAAGTACAATAAGCTCAAAACAAATGAATATTTCTTTGGCCAGCTCTGCAAACGTACAATGCCCAAAATTTTTTTTACAGTTTTATTGCAATTTCTTGATCAGTGGTGTTGGTTGCATATGCTCAAGAAATATTGTGTTCAAATTCAAACTGCAAAGGTTGAGAAAAAAGAAAGATGAAATATATAAAATGAGCATAACTTTTTAGAAAAAAGAAAGATGAAATATATAAAATGAGCATAACTTTTTAGAAAAAAGAAAGATGAAATATATAAAATGAGCATAACTTTTTAACACTTTGCAGCCACACAGCCAGCAGAACAAAATACCCCAGCTGGTCACCCAACCAGGAGAGCGACTGCAACCCACTTCTTGGGATAATTTTCAGCGGCACATTATTGCCCAAAGTGACTGCAAAGTGTTAAAGATGGAAAGACTTTTCTCTCACCTGAAAAATATTGCTTTGTGGGCTGACATTATCAGTAATACGGAAAGACTTTTCTCTCATCTGAAAAATATTGCTTTGTGGGCTGACATTATCAGGAATACAATTACACAGCTTGTTCACCATTAAGTCAAGAGTGTGAATATAGATTACCTCTCACTCTAAAGAAGCACCATAAGATACGGTTCCGTGAGAATTGGAAGGTGTGCTGAAAAAAGGAGTTACTTCTCACAATGCACTAATGGGGGTAAATGTATCTGCCTCATGGCAACTGAGTGGGTCATATTTGTAGATTTTAAACTGATGCCAGCTTCTTTATCTTTTATCATTTCATGTGAATAAATTGTAAAAATTCAACCTATAAATTTGATTTATCTACATCCACAGGGCTTTTTTACTTTGCTTCTTAATGTAGGCATTTTTACTTCCCCATCAACATGATTTAAATTACTTAGCAGGCTCGGGAATTGAACTCGGGCCTGCTGTGTGCGACAGCAAAGTACCTCACCACTGCACCCCAGACGCCAGTCCAGACGCCAGTTCCAAGAGGCTGAAATCTGAAAAGTATGTCACTCCGTCAGCACGCTCCACCACAGGGCAAGTTGTAGGCTTGGGTGCAATGCCCTTTCAACATTAAAAAATTTTATGTAAACATTCCTGTTGGCACTACTAAGTAATCACATATAAGTTAAAGACAGCATTGGCGATGTTTGCTTCACAGGATGATCAGGGTCAGTGTGCAGTAGAGACAAACGAAATCTTCCCTTACATCCGCAAACAGAAAAATATTGGTCTTCAGCAAAGCACGGGAACTGCCACCGTTTAAATAACCAAACGGACTATACCTCAGTCTCCTCCCCTCCCCTTGAACAAAAGCAAGCATGACAACTTTTACATCGGAAAAAAAAATTTAAAAATATATATGGTGCTATATAAAGTATAAAGTGTACTTGCGCCATTAGAAAAAAATAATATATTCCCTGTATGATGAGATCTCAAGATGAAATTTACAAATTAATAACTGACCTGGAGAGGCAGTGTACAACAGACTGAACAAGTGAACTTAGCTTTTGTAACTTTACTGCTTAGAGGTTGACCCTATTGTTTTGCTGCAGTCGTGTGTGTTCTACTATTGAGTGACTATTTTTCTCAACTTTTATACATAATACATGCATATAATATATGCCTAATACTATGCTTTATGTACACACATGTCCATTAATTCTTAAGGCATGATATCTTTATTAATGTAATGTGCATTGACCATTTTTTATCAAATGGAAATGCGCAACATAAAAGCTATTATTATTATTACTGAGTGGAACCAAGATGTTCATTTGTTTGAGTAAAGAGTAGCACATTAACACAATAGTGGTCAGGTAGGGCTAGGAAAAAATAAAACAGACTGGCCCAGTGGCACCCTCCAACCACCCTTGTGAGAGAGAAACAAACAAAAAACCCAAAACAAAATAAAGAGAGGAAAAGAAAAAAGAAACAGATCAGCGCATTCATGGCAGCAAGAGATGAGTGGCATAATGAATACTTATTTTTCATGCATAGAAAAAGAGCCGATGTTCATACGAATGGACACATCATACTCTCCAAATAAGGAGTTTAAGAATACCTGCATAAGTATTAACACGAATATATATTTACATCAAGCTCCAAAAACACCGCAGGGCAAAATACTTCTATTGAGTCAGAACTGTACAAGCTATAGTCTTGATCGTAGGCAGGAATGTGGCATATTATGACAACAACAGAATCAAGTCTAGAAGTCAACTTGCCAGATGTAAATTATATTCATGATTTTTTACTCTAATTATAAGCTCAAAACTTTTCCATCCAATCTTAATATTTGTTCATTTTGTATTGTTGCTTATCTCTCCAAAAAGAAACATTTTCTCAACAACAAAAGAACAAAGAAAATTCTCATCTTACCATCACCACTAAACACGACCCAGTACCAATATAAATACTTAACCCTTTGAACCTTGAGCTCCTGAACCTACTGTGACCCCTGAACCCCAGCACCTATCCGTGACGTTGATGGCCGGGACCGACCAGTTCATCAAACACTTCACAAACATTTCCCCAAACCCCCTTTTTTCCTTCAAATTTCATGACAAAAGCTCTCAGTTTCTTCCTGCTTCAATCTCGCACGGAATAGCTTATTTTATTCTCATTGAACAGGAAAAAAAGTGCATAAACAGGAAAAAGGAGTTGCCAATTCCTCTACAGCGGGATCTAGGGATACACGAAAATTAAGAGTTGTGCCGCTAAAGCAGGAATTTGAGTTCAAAGGGTTAAGTTATTACATTGGAATGTATTGCTTTATACCAAAGAGGATAATTTTGTCATGCAATTATGTATTGTACAAAGCAAGTCAAGAGGGACTTTATCCCTTTACCTCAATCAACTGTATTCATGCACCAGCATCCAGAAATTGTGGTCAGTTTTTGTTTCATCTTTGTTGAATGTCCACAACTCCTTACTTTTGCACCAAAATGAGAGATGGTGAGAAGAAACACATCACATTAGTCTATTTCCATGATTCTTATCTTTGACAGAATAACATTCGATAATAATTTCCTGATCATTGTCCTTTTTGAGAATTAACAAAAAATAATCCTCACTAAATCTTCACACATACAATATTAAGATGCAAAGCTGGAAAACAGAAAAATAGCAATTTAAGATTTTCACCTGTTTTTTTCTTCCATTTTTCCTATCAAATTCTCAGAATAAAACTTTTCTTAGATCCAAAATCAAAAGTAAATGTTGACAATTTTTAAGTGGCATTACAACAAACTTTAACCAGACAATGACTGAGCATTTGTTGGCATCTTAGTCTGTGTCAGCCTCATTAACCCGTCTTTACCTCTCCTTCTCTTTTGTATTTGTTACTCTTTTCTGACACCTCTAATCTTTAACACTTATGCCCTAATTGTGTTGCAATTTTTGTAAAACGCCTTCTAAAACAAAAATAATGCCGAATGCATTTGTCTGCACCGCCCTGCATATTTAAGTATACAGGTTTGAATCATTCAGCCAGTATTTCCTTATATTTAAATGTGTACGGGTGTGATCCACCCAGCCGGTAGGAATGAGGTACGAAATATGCTGGTGGGGAAAGGGTTAATATCGCCGCCCCCATCCACCTTGACCTAGGTTTCTTGCTCGTACCTCAAAAATAGGTCACTCCGCTTGTTCTGACATCTTTTGTCCAATGACCACACGTATCATAAAATACATGTGACATCAACCAGAGACGAGCAGGACTCATGCTTGGTTTGGATTGAGTAAGGAGAAGCACAACATGATAACAGTCATTTCGCACGAGGAAAAAGCAAATTAAGACCAGGGCATGAAAAATTAAAAACAGGAAAAGAAACAAAGTACGACCTAACGGTGATAGCCTCCTCTAACCCTCTACTGTGGACTGATGTGAGATGAAGGTAATAGACAAAGATGCAGACCCCTCATTCACTAGATGGCGGCCTTCAAAGATGATGAATGCCATCAGTCGCTTCTTCGACGCAGGAATTTTCTCTCGAGGCCAATCATCGGAGATTCCAGACCCAGCATCAGTACAAAGGAAACCATGTAGGTCATGAAGACGATGCCCATGAACGTCACCGCCTGAGAAGAAAAAGTACGACAAAACCAGTCAGGTAACAAACAACTACACCATTTGGAGTCCGTGGCCTATTGCTTATGCTCTCTGACTCTCAACCATAAGGTCATAGGCTCGAATCTCATGTGGGCCCGACTTTGTGTCTTTGGGAAAAGCACTTTACATGGATTTTCCTACCATCTTCCGGGTGGGAATGGGAACCCATCTATTGAGAGTGAAAGATCTTGTCAATTTGCTAGTGCTTTAGCTCGTGTAATCCACATTTCGCACTGTAGGTTTATCAGGAAGCTGAGAATGTTTCTGAGTCATATTCAAGGGTCTGCTGGGGTAATAGAGCATCTTGTAGAGAGTGGATATGTGTAACATAAATGTAATCATTCTTATTGTCATTATGAAACATTCCTTTCTAAAGCCTAGGCCGGAAGTGCACTCCAGGACTGTCCTCTGTGATGTAATGGTAAGGCTCTTCATTGTTGTGCAATGAAGATGAGTGGTTAATCCCCATGTGCGGAAATCTGCTTTATCTAGTATCTCTGGCTTTCTGTAGAGATACTGTTACCAATTCTGCCCATTTGGCTTTGACAGGTAGGGTCGAAGTAGCCCACCTCCCTAGTGACCTAAATTGAGTTGAAAGGGGGTCTAAAGCATTTACAGTCATTGCACTCAATAGGGTGGGAGAGGGGAGGAAGAAGGGGGATGGAGACCAGTAGCTTAATTGGTAGGGTATTTGCCTCAATCCACACCAGCTTCAGTTTCCTTTTTTTTTTTCTTTTTTTAAATTGTTTTTCCTCATGTAATTCACCCCCCTCACCTCACCCTTGGGCAAATAGCTCCTTCACCCCCCCCCCCCCCCTCATCCTCTTGCTGATGATAATTTCAGAGAAGATGACCACACAGGCGTGCACTCACTATATTGAGATCGTTGACATAGAAAAGCTGGTCCATATTGCCAAAGTAGACGGAGATGACGCTGGGGTGTATCAGGTAAGCCATGTAGGACAGACGGCCCAGGGTCACAAAGGGAGACCAGGACAGAATGGTGTTCACAAATCCTGGAGAAAGACACAAATGTACACATAATTTTTGTCTGAACTCATCATCTCTCTTTTCTTTCCTTCTCTTTAGTTCAGTTTTACTTTTAATAAGAGTTTAACAGCACTGGCAACACAAACAGAAGGTCAAAATAAGTGCCGAAGTGCCCAGTCATCTATTGCTCAATGTTTCTGAGGTAATGAAAGATTTACCAGCCATAAAAAATATTCCAAATGTGACTGGGTCTTTTTAATGGGAATGTTTAACTCTTACAAGTTGTAAGCAAAGTTGAGTTTACAATATGTAAACATTAGCATTTTCAACAAGAAAAAGAAAGGTATCAAGCTACAAACATGAACTCATTACCCATCAAAATGTGCTGAAAAGATTGAAGATCAGATGGATAGAGTTAAGCACAGGCAAAAAGCTATTTCTAATGAACGCCCCCACCCCTTCACGTAATGCATTGAGTGAACAAACATACCAACTACTGAGAGATTAGTTTAATTAAGATAAAGTTGGGTACAGATGACATGGACGTGGAAAACTACATATTATGGATAGCTTGTACAATTGCTATTCCCAGACTGATATCTATTTTTTCGCAATATCAGTTTTCCTGAATTATGATTGTGTAAACCAAATTTGTCAATCTCGCAAACTGCTTGAGCTGACCAAGCTCAACTGTATGTGCTTTCATTAGCCTTTGTTATCAGGGACATAAGACAATATCTAATGTTTGTGAAGCATTGTGGTGAAATGAAGCGCTCATTAAAATATTAAAATAAAAAATAAAAAACTTGATTTTTTTTCTTTTTGGCTCAACACCAATTATGTCAATTAATTAAAGACACAGTTATGTGTGGATTTTATTGAAAAATGTTGATGCACATAAAATGTACATTTTCATTTTCTAAGGACTCTCAAGTTTAGGAAATCAAACCAACTTTGGCAGCCATTTTCTAGTTAATTTTACCTCTGAGGCAAAGGTAACCCCCCACCTCCATCAATCACAAATATCTCAACTTCTGTTCAAGAAGAGATGGGCAATTTTTTTCCATCAAATGTAGAACAAATTAAAAAGCTTTAAGATGATACCAATAACTTCACATGCCCTACAATTTAAGAGCGCCTGATTGCACCACGCCACAACACATACAGAATAACAGGACTAGTTCGAACACAGAAGACTCGTCGAAATCATGCAACCGTCGAACTGTGCTTGCTGTCCCGCGTTTTTTTTTCTTTTTTATCTTTGTAAAATATCCCTCCAACTACGGATCCCTTGGCGCTCATATGACCTTATACAGTTGCGAGCGCCGTAAAACCCTCTACTAGAAAAAAGTACGGATCCCTTGACCAACTGAGGCCGGTCCCGTTGAACTATTCGTGTTATACTGTTTTAAGATTTTAAAACTTTAGCGAATACGTACCTCCATATCCACTCGCACAAGAGATGATAACCCAGCACACACAGGCACCCCACGCCGAGCGAGCGCACGTGTTGTAGAAAGCCGCCTCACCCACAGAGAGAGGGGCTCTCCCGCTGATGTCTCCGTCCAGTCCATACACAATGACTAGACCCATAGCTACTGCAATGGCCCATCCAAACAAGTTCACATACTGAAAGGGGGGGGGGGGGGGGGAACAGAGAGAAGAAATCAGCCAATGTATGCTTATATTTAATTTATGTGCATTTTTGTGAGTGTGAGTGCGTGTGTGTGTGGGGGGGTGGGTGTGTGGGGGTGTGTGTGTGTTTGTGTGTGTGTTTGTGCGTGTGGGTGTGGGTGTCTGTGTGTCTGTGTGTGTGTCTGTGTGTCTGAGTTTTGTGTGTGGAGATTGTGTCTAGAAAGATGTAGTGCAAACGTTAAAATCACATCCATGAGATGAAAAAAAATAAGAAATGTCATTTGTAAAATTGAATACAGCTTTTTCTGTAACTATTCCTTTGCATCGTGTAAAAAAAGAAAATAACACGCAAAAAAGCAGTAGAGTGGGTAAGTTTTATCTTACTGCTCTTTATGGCACTCATGAAACACTAAAGATCACTTTCTAATTCCTTTCTCCATCAAAGTCACATAGATGATTAACTAAAATTGGGGGTATTATTAGACAGAACAATTCAAACAACAACAAAATCTTAACTCCTTGAAAAAACTGTGCTGGTGAGCCACTGGCAATGCCCAGGGTACATTCCTTTACCACTACTTCAACGTCAAAAAACTTTTACCTCAAAATAGGTTTACTTGTTCTGAATAAACGACCAATTTTGTGACGTACATGTCAATCTTAGATTTCATGTCATGGAATAGTGGGTTTACCCCCTTCGGAGATAAAGATTTAACACATGTTAAACAAGTTTCGCCAACAGGCACAGAGTGACTTGTATACCGAGAAATATAGGACCAAGCTCTTCGAAATAGGAAAATAAAGATGTATAAAAATGTAGATGATCTTTCGTATTTTAAACTTAATTTTTGTTCGTAAGTATCAGACATAGAACTTATGGTATGCTAAATTCCAAAGGGCATTTTCAAATGTATTATTTCGACGTAACAATCTTTCGCATTATAACTTATTTTAATAAGCAATAATTTTTGCTCATAAGTATCAAACATATAACTTACAGCATGCTCAAAACAATTTCCAAAGATCTTTTTCAAATGTATATTATTTCCATACCTTATTCATACGAATCTTTCCATGGTTTACAGCCAGTAAATAGCCAGCAAGGATCCCAATAATAAATGGGCCAATGCGACACCAAGGTACTTCATAGTAATCGTAGAATCCTTCCAAAGGATTGTCACTATTGAAAAAAGAGATACAAAAAGTAATTAATTACTCATTTGATTCAAAATTATAAGGCCTATAATTTGATGGTAAACATTTTACACCATCATCAACACACATTAAAAACAATAAGTAGGTGGGTTGCTTCCAACACTTCTGCCACAGTTTACTGGAGGTGAGAGGGATACAGATAAACGGTCCTCTAATCAATAGCTCCTCCAAACACCCACTAAAAGCAAGCCAACTGTCAAAATAACAGTAACAATAAATAGCATTTATATACAGTGCTCTATCCTGTTAGGCAATAGCCCCAAGTGCTGTTCAATCATCTACACTGGTCAGTACACCGATACAAAAAAATGCTTTCCATGAAGTGCAAAAAAAATGCTTTCCATGAAGGGAAAAAAAAATGACATTCACAAGCTAAAAATATACGTTTACAATTAATGGGCTTTAAAAGACAGTATTGTTTGTCTCTTCTTTGGGGGGGGGGGGGGGGGGGGGCGTTCCAGGTTTCAGCACCATGCACAAGATCTCTCAGCAAATGACTTGGAATTCAAATTGTGTATTCTTAATTTAGTGATGTCAGATGATGACAGCAGCTGTATTTATAGAATGTATGGGGTAAGCAATTCTTTCAACTCCTTGAATCCAGTTCAGCACTTATGCAGCGTTTTTGGTTCCGCGTTTCATCAGCTCACCATTTAAGTGGCGTTTTAGGGTACCCATTTCTACAACCCCAAAATGGTATGGGCATGTCACAAGATCCACAGGACTTGGCAAAACAATCCTGCAAGGAACCTTACAAGGAAAGAGAAAGAGAGGAAGGCAGAGAAGGAGATGGGAGGACAACATTACAGAGTGGACAGGAAAGACGATGGGTGAGAATCTGAGGAGAGCAGAGGACAAAAATAGATGGCGAAAGCTGGTTTTCCAATGCAGTGGTCCCCAACGGTTGCCCCAACCACCGGATAGAAGAAGAAGAAGAAGAAGAAGAAGAATCTACACCTGAGCCTCTGCTGCATTTCACCCATATTGTGTGTGACCCTTTGTCCAATTATGAATAGTTTGAGTGCTCACACAAATCGATCAAGATTTGACCAAATTATAGCCGTATTAAGATAATGTCTTTCGCCGCTGGGTGTGTTAAATTGTGGAATTGTATGTGTACGGAAAGTGTTAAATATCATACTGACGCATAAAAATGAACTAGAATATAAGGGACCTCTTACGTAATGTTGCTAGCCCCATTGAAGGCATCAATAAAGTTCGCTTTCCATTCATGCTGCGTGGACAAGACCCCCGTGGTGATCCAGCTGATGAGGAGGATAACCAAGCTGGCAGCTAAACCAGCATAGGCATGGCTGGGGAGGAGAGTTTGAGTAGAGTGAAAAAAAAACTACATCAACAAATCAATGTTTGTTTAGTTTAGTTTTAGTAGGAGTTTTACGGCACTTGCAACATGACACAATTTAAAAATTTTTTTGAATAAGAGTTTTATGGCATTTGCAACACAATAAGGTCACATAAGTGCCGAAGATTAGAGGTGTTACAAGAGAGTAACAAACACAAAAAAAGGAGGGGAGATAAAGACGATAGATGTTTGGTAGGAAGGAAGAAGCAAACCACACGAGAGCACCCACCTACCATCCACCATGACACAATTAGGTCATATGTGTGCCGAGGATTAGAGTAACAAACATACAAAAAGGAGGAGAGATAAGGACGATGGATGATGGATAGGAAAAAAGGAGCAAACCACACCAAAGCACCCACCACCCACTCACACAATTAAGAACACACACAAAACAGGCTGCTTTGGTCATGCCTGTAAACACGAGCCCCAGCTGAGCTGGACACAGTGCCCCAGGAAATAGATACGCTTGACATAATAGACTTATTATTAACTAAATTTGTTTGTTTATTTGTGTGCCTACGGGACGGAATCAGGCACAGCTTGTCAATTTTTGGGCATATAGAGTTACTGGTAGCATCTTAAAGCTTTTTCAGTTATCTTGCTTTCCATGAAAAAAAATATCCATTCATCTCAGAAAGAAGTAAAGATATTTGCGATTGATCGAGGTGGGGGTGCCTGGTTTCTGAGGAAAAATTAGCAAGATAATGGATACCAAAGTTTGGTGACTTCCAAAGCTCTAAAGTTTTAGGAAAATACAAATTTACATTTTTTCGCGCCTTCAATCAACGGTAATCAGTAAAATCCAAACAGAAATGTGTATTTCTAATGGACATAAAAGGTGTGGAGCCAGGGGGAAAAAATTCTATTAAAATTACCCAAGAAGCAGGAAAACGCCCGTTTGATCAATTTCATGATTTTTACGAACACCTGATTTCACCACAATGTCTCAAATTTGTTTAAGTAAAGAGAAGCACGAAAAGAAGTGCCAGGAAAAAGTAAGACAGACACACAGAAACAGTAGGATCTACCAGTGGCGCCCTCGAACTTGCAACACAATAAGGTTATATAAGTGCCGAAGATTAGAGGTGTTACAAGAGAGTAACAAACACAAAAAAGAAGGAGGAGAGATAAGGACGATAGAAGTTTGATAGGAAAGAAGAAGCAAACCACACCAGGGCACCCACCAACCACCCACCTAGGAGATTCTAAGCTGTATGGGCCAACAGAGGAACAACACATGCACGCACACACACATATTTCGATTTCGATATGCCCACCACTAACACACAGACACACATATACAAACACACATATATGCAACAGACACATAGACACAGACACATAGATACAGACACACACACATGCAGACAGACAATATATATCTGACTGAGAGGGTTACACACAAATACACAGACAAACATAAATACAGACACATACTTACACAAAGACGCACATACATAATACACAGGCACACACACACACACATACAAACACACACACACACACACACACACACACACACATAAACACACACACACACACACACACACACACAGTGACACTATAATTACAATGTCAACGATTTTCCCTGCAAAACTTACAAGTAGAACGGTATCAGCATCAGAGGACTCAGAATAAAAAACTGCATATCATTCGCCAGATACCAGGTATGGGCAAAGCACTGGGGAGAGAAGGAAAACTACATAAGTCTCACGGCCATGCCCTGCGAGTTACAATCTGTTTGTTTGCTAGTTCAAAGCTCTTCTTTCTCTTTTTTAAAATGTACCCATCAACACAATTTAGATCATTCAGCTGTCCCTGTGGTTTTATGCACCCTGCCCCCGCATAATTTAGCAAAATTTGATTATTTTTTGCATAATTTCTGATTATTTTCCTTTATCATTCTTTGTTAAAATTAACAGAATGGCATAATTTCACATTTTTGGGCTCAGTTTGCATAATTTCAGAATTTTTCTTGCATAAAAAGACGGGGACAGATTTAGTTGGCAGGCCTCCGACCCTGCCTTTAGGCCCAACACGGGCTGAGAGGGATACAACTTACCAGCAGAAAGACCGACTTACTCGACAAAAATGTTTCATTTTCATAGCAGGTTTACTGAACTTGTAACAGAAACAGGTCATACCTGAAGCAGGCTGACAGAGTAAGTTAGCCCTAATAATAAATAATAATAGATAGCATTTGTATAGCGCACATCCCCGCTCAGCAGCATGCTCTATGCGCTTTACACTATATTATTACCCCAGCAGACCATAGAACACTCCGAAACATTCTCAGCTTCCCGGGAAGCATACAGTGCAAGCAGCCGATTAAGCGCTCAAACACTAACAAACTGACAAGATCTTTCGCTGTCTATAGCTAGCTAGCCGGGTACCCATTCCCACCTGGGTGAAGTGAGGAAAATTCGTGTTAAGTGCCTTTCCCAAGGACACAATGTCGGGCCCTTGACGGAATTCGAACCCACGACCTTACGGTTGCGAGTCCGAGATCCTCACCACTAGGCCACCGACGCCAGATATACATCAGATTTACAGTGTTGCACCATTTTTTTTAGCATGAAAGGATTACGACAAGTTCAACTTGAAGAAAATGGCAGTACATGAAAATCTACAAATTTGACCCCTATGTCAATTTTTGACCGATGCGAGTAGTAACTCATTTTCTCAGCTCGCATCATTAATAAGTGCTGAAGATCAGAGATGTTACTAGAGAGTGGCATACAAATAAAAGAGGGAGAGAAAAGGATGACAGACGTTTCATAAGAAAGAAGGGGTAAATTACATCAGAGCACCAACCAAACAACCAGAAAAGGGAGCCAAATCCCATACCTTTCCTTTATTATACCAGAATCATAACAGTTGAGAAGCTAACTTCACTCAATCCAAGTTATTAAGCAATTAAACAAGAAAACAATTTTAAAAAACATACAAAAATAAAAAAAAAAAAAAACCAACCCCCCCCCCGACCAAAATAGCCCACTAACCCCTCCCCCCCAAAAAATACATTAAAAAAAAACATCTTTTAAACATAAAAAAGAAATGAAAACACAATCTTACTGCTTCTTTTTGATTGACGATGTTGTTGACATAGAGGAGATTGGTCCACCAGTTTTTCTCACAGAAGGCTTTGTCTGCAGGCTGCGAGGTGGTCCACAGTGCACCGGACCCCATGAACCTCTGCAAGCCCAGAACCAGCAGCAACGTCAGCATGTATGGAGGAGTCAGCCTGGCCAAGGACAAGAATTATTCTTTTCTTTCTTTCTTTTTTTTTAGTAAGTTTTAACGGCACTTGCAAACACAATAAGGTCATATAAGCGCCAAAGACTAGAAAGTTAGTTTTAGTAAGAGTTTTACGGCACTTGCACCACAATAAGGTCATATAACTGCCAAAGATTAGATGTGTTGCAAGAGAGTAACAAACATAAAATAGAAGGAGGAGAGATTAGGACGATAGATGTTCGATAGGAAAGAAGGACCAAACCACACCAGAGCACCTGACCCACCAACCACCCACAAAATTATTCTTATTTTAAATTTTCTTTTTCGATTTGTCATGATGCGGTGGAATCAGGCGCTTGTCAATTTTTGGTCGTATAAAGTTATTGGTATTATCTAAAAGCTTACTAATTTGCCTTGCTTTCAATGAAAACAATAGCCATCTATCTTGAAGAGATGTCAAGATATTTGCGATTGAAGGAGATGGGGTTGCTTCGTTTCAGTAATTAAACTAGTGAGAAAATGACCGCCAAAGTTCGGTAACTTCAATAGCCTGAGAGTCACTCAAAACTAAAAGATTACATATTATATGCCTTTAACCAACATTTTCAGTCAAATTCACATGAAAATGTGTTTTGATATGGACATAAAAGGTGTTGAGAAAAAATAATTCAATAAAACTTGCCAATCTGGTGGAAACATTTTTTTTTTCAATCTTATCATTTTGACGAACGCCCGAATTTACCACGATGCCTCACATTTAGTTTCAGTAAGAGTTTTATGCTTTAGTGTGCGTTTTACAGCACTTGCAGCATGATATGGTCATATAAATAATGCTGATGATTAGAAGTGTTACTAGAGAATAACAAATACCAAAAAGAAGGAGGAGAGATAAGAACAATAGATGTTTATTTGATAGGAAAGAAGGCACCCCCCCGCCCCCAACCATCCAGTTAGAACTTTAAAGCACTTACTACACAATTAGGTCATTTAAGAGCCGAGGATTAGAGGTGTTGAGTTTTGTAATTGAGTAAAGAGAAGCATATAGTCACAATAACGGTCCTATACTTCAGGAAAAAACCAAGACAGAATACAGAAACAACAAGGAAAAGAAAAGAAGTAGGACCTACCAGTGGCACCTTCCAACCATACATAGAGGTGCTATTAGAGACTAACAGACAAAGCAAAGAAAGAAGAGAGATGAGGAAGACAGATCTTCGATAGGAAAGAAGGAGCAAACCACACCAGGGCTCTCTACACCCCCATCAACAAGAGTTGGATCATATTAGAGGTGGGCTTCAAACCTGCCTGTAAGGGCCAGTCTGGGGACTGAGAAGGTTACAACTGAAAAAAAAAGGTACTCGATAAAAATTTCCCCCCCACATGGGAATCAAACTCAGGCCATATTATGAGCAATGGCAAGGCCCTTCACTGAACCACTGATCATGCCATTGACAAAAAAATGAATATGTATACAAAAACTAAAACAAAGAGGGTAAAATGAAAGGAACTGTGAGCTATCCATCGTGTCAGGGGGGAAAAATCAGAATTTTATTTCTTTTTAATTCCGTCTCACTACAGATATTAACATCATGGGAAAAAATAAGACTTTAAAAAAAAAATTCAGTCTCACAATAGATATTAATGTCAGGGGGAAAAGAAGAATTTTTAGATTTGTAATTCATTTTCACAACAGATATTAATGTAAGGAAAAAAGTAGAATTTAGGTGTTCAGTTGTTTTTTTAAGTTCAGTCTCACAAAGGAAATTAATGTTAGGAAGAAAAAAGGAACATTTTAAGATTTTCAGTCTCATAATAGACATTAAAGTCAGGGAGATAAAAGGAGAATTTAGAGCTTTTCTATCAGTCTAAAGACCGATATGTTATCAAAACATAAAACATTTTCTACATCATTTTCTTACCTCCAAAATCTGTGAAAAAAGAACATGGGCCAGTTTATTTTCCAACCGGATCGCTTCATCTCCCTGATG